>NW_007378594.1:0-45201 GCF_000475195.1 Diaphorina citri | reverse complement strand
TAGGTAACTGCTTTTTGGATTTTTATTTTTTAAGAGGTTTGATAGAGAGAACTGTGTAACCTAACTGCTAAGGTCTTATCGTCCCGAAAGCGAAGAGAGAAGGAGGACAGGATAGGAGAAAGCCAGCCGTTCCGAGAACGAATCTTATCCGTTTAGGACAAAATCCACCCCGGGCGGGAATCGAACCCGCGATCTAGCGATTACAAGGCAGACGCGCTATCCTACAAGCTAACTAGGCTCGTGCTTTCCTTTTCACTCCACTTTACTTTTTCACCAAAAGGAACCTTTACCTTCTGAACCTTTTTGCACTCTCTCCGAATATGCGGTCTCAATGCAAGGAGTTCTCGCATTCTGATTGGTTCTTTCATTTTGGGTCGATGACTCCTTGCTGCCATATTCATCTGGATGAATCATAGTATGTATTAATCCAGGTACAAGTACTAGTGATCATGTACCTATGTCTAGGCATTAACATGTACTGAGTAGGTGCATACCTAAGTAAGTAGGTACATAATTATGTACCTAACCATGTACCTAGAGAGGTCCATATTGAGACATTATCTAGTGAGCTAGTATTCCTAATTCTTCACGGTATGTCACAGTCACCCATTTCCTAAATCCTCACGGTATATCACAGTCACCTATTTCCTAACACCTCAAAGTATATTACATTCACCCATTTCCTAATTCCTCACGGTATATCACAGTCACCCATTTCCTAATTCCTCACGATATATCACAGTCACCCATTTTCTAATTCCTCACGGTATATCACAGTCACCCATTTCCTAATTCCTCACGATATATCACAGTCACCCATTTTCTAATTCCTCACGGTATATCACAGTCACCCATTTCCTAATTCCTCACGGTATATCACAGTCACCCATTTTCTAATTCCTCACGGTATATCACAGTCACCCATTTCCTAATTCCTCACGGTATATCACAGTCACCCATTTCCGAACACCTCACGGTTGGTATATCACAGTCACCCATTTCCTAATTCCCAATAATAACACTTGAGTACAATTTATATCCAAGATTTCGTTCCACAACTTGGAATACAAAGTGTCAAATTTTCAACAGATTATCTTCTCTATCAGCGCTAACCTAACAAGTTGGACCAAATTATGACCCGTTAACCCTTTGCGGTGTTCTTTCAAATCTTTTTTATTAGGTGGATTGCTGGATTTTATAACAACTTGAGCAATTAATGTAAGTACATTTTTAGTACTTAGGTCGGTACATTCTAGTACATCTTCAGAAAACAAAGAGTCATACAAAGTGTCAAATTTTCAACAGATTATCTTCTCTATCAGCGCTAACCTAACAAGTTGGACCAAATTATGACCCGTTAACCCTTTGTAGTGTTCTTTCAAATCTTTTTTATTAGGTGGATTGCTGTATTTTATAACAACTTGAGCAATTAATGTAAGTACATTTTTAGTACTTAGGTCGGTACATTCTAGTACATCTTCAGAAAACAAAGAGTCTATATAAGGTTTCTAATTTTGATCTTATAGTCGTAAATGTTTTACAAAAACCTCCTGTTCATGAGCCTGTTACAGACCAAAATCCTATTATATAATTGGGTCGACTGTAGTGTAAACTCACTTTCGAAATTACCTGCACCCAGGTCCTTTCGAAGAGCTTACCTTACCACTTGGCGATTGATAGGATTAAAAATGGGTAATCATTGAGTTCAATCTGGATGACACTCCTGACTTCAACACCTAGCCTATCACTTTTCCGGCACACCGGACAGCAACAGGTCAACCATCAGGAGAGATCCAAATTTGAAAACGAGGTATAAAGTCATTCTGTTTATTAAGATGAGAGGACTAAGGCTGCCTTCCTATGATATCCTCACAGGGGATCCCGGTCCTAATTAGGCTCTAATTTAGGAGACCTATAAACTACATCTCCAAGCACCCAAAATATTATCTCCCCGAGAAATTATTTCGAACAGTTTTTATTATTTTAGAAAACTAGAGGAAAAAGATTCAGAATTACAGAAAGATTTGGAATTACAGAAAGATTTGGAATTCATTTTATTCGGATGCTTACCTGCGGCGGCTCTTGAGTACTGAAGGTCCCTGGTTTGATTCCCGACAGAGTGGAATTATTTGTGGTTCTGTTCTTGGAACACGGGGTGCACTCAACCTCTTGAAGACAATTGAGTAGCTAATTTAATCGAGTAGCGGCTAGTGGCGGCATTGCCAGAGAGAGTAAAAGGAAATTCTATAGAGTTGGCAGGATGACCAATGAAGGCTATCAGTAATGCTTGAATATCCACAAAATTTTGTGAAGAGGCTTTCATTTTCACCACAAATACCCAAAGTTAATGATAGAGAAAAACAATCAATACTCAATTTGATGAGCTGCCCAATGTTTGGGTTGCCAGATGACACAGCATACTTACTACTCAAACAGAATTATCACATTAAAAGAAGTCATCATTAAATTTAATTAATTTCCAAGGAACTAAAGAACTACCCAGTGCATTTTGCAGAGTATTCCTAAACATAAATAAAATATCTACTCTTTCTCCTATGAGAATCTCACCGAACACCAACACACACGGCGGACACCCCAGGTGCCCAGGTCTAAAGGACATAAAAACTATTCTCTCTCCTCACACACTCATAAACAATCCAAGAAATCGAGAAGAAGCAACAGTAAAATCTGATGATAATGATAGAGTCAAAACTGATGACGAGATAAAACGCGCTAAGAGGAATTAGGAAATTAAGACCTGAATTTAAACAAGTTCTTCAGTCACATAAATAAATCTAAACTAGGCCTGAAATGATCTGAACATTGGGAACCATTTATTGGGATTATTCAGAAGGATTTTGTAGCCTCTTGCTAGAAAGGTACAGAGATGAGTTGAAAACTATTAAAATCAACATCCGATTAGATAAACCTATTAAAAAAGGGGAAAAGAACTAAATGTCACTGATTATAAAACTCACTTGATTGAAGTCTTCTTTAGATCAGCGGTTGTCAAACCTTTGGGAGGGGGTGGGGGAACTGAATTCTACGGAGGGCCGGAGCGGAGTTTGGTAAAGTTTCCGTCACCGAAACAGTGTCAGCTGGTCACACGGATATTTTGGTAACAACTTAAAAGACAAGGACCAATAAGTCCGAATTTCCTACCCGTCCTAAAAATTGGTTATACTTGGAATCCCGTAGGCAACCCATTTTGGCACGAAATTCATGGCTCAGAAGAGGTGGCGAGGAATGTTGCCAACTTTGCCAAAAGATCGTTTCTTCTCAGCACCGTTCAATGGCAACGTCGCATTCCAGGTTACAATAGACGGATGAAATGTATTCTGACCTTGAAACTAACTCTGACACAGGACGAGAAGTTCCGCGGACCACAAGCGGTACATTTACCGCAGTTTGGGCACCGCTGGTTTAGTCTCATTATAAGTTGATTGTAGAGGTGTGAGTAAAGACGACACTCAAAATATTAACTTGTTTTTCCACCAGAACAGTTAAAACGGGGCTAGAACATTAAATTTACATTTTTATGAACCTCGGTCAACATTTCACGGTATTCCCACACAATACTCTGTTAAGTATAACTTCTCACTTTTTTATTCGTTCATGGCCGATATATTGGAAAGGTTCTATCGAGAGTAAAGTTTGATCCTTCTGTGATTCAGAATGGGATATGATGAATGGGGTATGTCACGTGACTATGTGAAGCCTACACTCCTTACCTTGTTACGATTAGGTAGGCGAAACCTCTCTGATCCCATTCCCATTTAACAAATTGTAATAAAGTTAATTAAATTTAGAAAGAAATCAAAGAAAAGTTAGGAGGGAGCTACCAACTTATTGTAGTGTTTTTCGCTTTTTAACTTTTAAAGGTGATGGAGGGAACTGTATTAACTGCTAAGGACTTATTGTCCCGAAATACATACATAGAAGAGAGAAGGAAAATAGGATAGGAGAAGGCTCAAAAAAAAAAAAAAAAAAAAAACTAACTACTATTACTACTACATAGTAGGGTCGTATCATCCCGAAATTGAAGAGAGAAGGAAGACAGGATAGGAGAAGGCCAGCCGTTCCGAGAACGAACCTTGTCCGTTCACGATTAAATCGACCCAGGCTGAGCTCTTACGAGGCAGAGGCGCTACCAACCAAACTATCTAGGCTGACTTGAAGACATTGATTGTTAGATTGTTACTGGTTACACAAAACCTGTGACTACCCAGCCTAGTTAGCTTGATTGGTAGTGCCACCGAAGCGAATACAATAGTCCGTCCCCTATACCTTTTATTATTAGTAATAATAAAGGAAGGACGGACTAAAAATTGAATTTTCGACCTTTTACACTTTAGGTACAGTTATTTTTTTCGGAGGTTTGACCTCAGATTTGGATTTTCCCCAACTTTTTACACAGGAATCGACCATTTATTTATAATTTTTACCCATTTGCAACTGCTCCATTAGATTAGACATTAGAATCTAGGTACTTACCTACCTTCTAAAATTAGTTTTTTTTTTTAATTACCTAGGTCCTAGTTTAAGGTAGTCTGAGTGCACCCTAAAATTATCCAGCAACACGTGACTGGCCCAGGCTGTCCCCCATCCAGGATTCCAGTTCCACATACCAATCTAGGTATTACTTATAAAACGCCTGCAGACTAGTAAAAGTATGCAATACGCTTTGTATTTTCAAAAGCTCTACTCTTGGTAGGTAGGTATCTATTCTCTTTCATGGCGTTTTCAAATGTCTACAGAATTTTTTGTGGTTGCATAGTTTGGTCTTTGACTTTTATTTTAGAGAAAGAAAAGTGGAAGAATATAGAGGAATTCTAAGAGGTAGAAAAAAAAAGAGGAAGAGAAAGAAAGACGGAAAAAAAAGAAGGAGGAGGAGAAGGAAGAGGAGGAGAAAGAAAAAGGAGAAGAAGAAGAAACATGGTGGAGGAGGAGGAGGAGAAGAAGAAGAAGAATGAGAAGGAGATGGAGCAAGAGTAAATGGAAATCTAGAGTAGGAGAAGAAGAAGAAGAAAAGGAGGAGAAAAAGAGCCAACGGAGGAGGAGGAGGAGGAGAAAGAAGAAAAGAAAATGGAGGAGGAAAAGGTCAAAAGAGAAGAAGTCTCGGTCCCTTCTGTTAATTACTGAGTTGAAATAATATCTCCCACATGTGATGTGTTTGGAGTCTTAAGTTTAGACAATGCGGAGATTAACACAAAAAGGATTAAGAAGTGTAGAGTGAAATAAAATCAAACAAAAGGAGAAAATACCATGTAAAAACTGACCTTATTTCTGTAGTAGTGACCATAGCAACAGCCCTAATTAAAACAATATTATTATTACAAGTATTTTCAGAACCAAAGCAGGTACAACAATTAGTTGATGAGAAGAATGAAAAGGTAGAAAGATACAAAGTTGTTGGATGTTGCTGAAACCCTCATGGAAAGAACAAGTTTAGTGTGTGTGGAAGAAGATTTTAACCTTGTGAGGATGAGCAAACTAAAATTATTATTGATGATGGGTTGGGTTATGGGTTATGACTAGAAAGATAATGAGGGAATCTGCCTTGAGAATGTCAAGACATCCTTGGTGGCCTGAGTTCGATGAGTTTTCAATATTATATATTCCAAAGACTAAATTCGCCTAGTTCGCTTGGTTGGTATTAGCGCGTCTGCCTTGTAAGCGCTAGGCCGCGGGTTCGATTCACGCCCGGGGCGGATTTTATCCTGACGGGATGATAATGCTCGTTCTCGGAACGGCTGGCTTTCTCCTATCCTGTCTTCCTTCTCTCTTCGATTTCGGGACGATAAGACCTTAGCAGTTACAGTTCCTTCTGTCAAACCTCAAAAGAAGAAGAAGAAGGAGGAGAAGAAGAAGAAGAAGAAGAAGAAGAAGAAGAAGAAGAAGAAGAAGAAGAAGAAGAAGAAGAAAAGACTAAATCAGCAAAAACCTAACAAATAGGTAGGTACAGTAAGTTAGTCTCAAACATTAACCAGAACACCTAATAGGTACTTCTAATAACACCTAATAGGTAGGTACTTCTAATAACACCTAATAGGTACTTCTAATAACACCTAATAGGTACTTCTAATAATACCTAATGATGATCTTGCTACCTCCCTCATGGGTGTACCAATTGTGCCATTGTATTCACTGTTGTTAAAATACTTCCAATAATAATCAGAAGAGTGAGAAGAGTCATTTAGGTGATTTGGGACTTCTCGCCGGGTGATTAGAGCCTTGTCAAGGTTAAACAAGAACTACTAAGAACAATAATAAGAATAAGAACCTAGGTATATCCCTAATTAAAACAATATTATTATTACAAGTATTTTCAGAACCAAAGCAGGTACAACAATTAGTTGATGAGAAGAATGAAAAGGTAGAGAGAAACAAAGTTGTTGGATGTTGCTGAAACCATCATGCAAAGAACAAGTGTGTGTGGAAGAAGATTTTAACCTTGTGAGGATGAGAAAACTAAAATTACCTATTACATATTGGTGATAGGTTGGGTTGATGACTAGATAATGAGGGAATCTGCCTTGAGAATGTCAAGACATCCTTGGTGGCCTGAGTTCGATGAGTTTTCAATATTACCAAAGACTAAATTCACCAGCCTAGTTCGCTTGGTTGGTAGCGCGTCTGCCTTGTAAGTGCTAGGCCGCGGGTTCGATTCCCGCCCGGGGCGGATTTTATCCTGACGGGATGATAATGCTCGTTCTCGGAACGGCTGGCTTTCTCCTATCCTGTCTTCCTTCTCTCTTCGATTTCGGGACGATAAGACCTTAGCAGTTACAGTTCCCTCTGTCAAACCTCAAAAGAAGAAGAAGAAGAAGAAGGAGGAGAAGAAGAAGAAGAAGAAGAAGAAGAAGAAGAAGAAGAAGAAGAAAAGACTAAATCAGCAAAAACCCAACAAATAGGTAGGTACAGTAAGTTTCTCTCTTCAATTTCGGGACGATAAGACCTTAGCAGTTACAGTTCCCTCTGTCAAACCTCAAAAAAAAAAAAAAACAAAAAAACAAAAAACAAAAAAAACATGGAGCTTCATTTTGAAAATAAAATTTGAATTACTTGCAAAATAAGAGCCAGTTGGCCAGGTAGTTAATAGTGACTAAAAAATAAAAAAATATGTTCGTCGTTTTTTTCTATTTAGAAAGAAAGTAAAAAAATATGAAGAAGCTGCAATACTGATATTTTTTAAGTACCAAAATCGAGGTAACTTAATCTTATAAAATGATAAATCTTACAAAAGCTCTTCTAACATTCCAACCCAATTAAAAATAAATGTGGGTAGGTGGGCCAATAAATGGTACGTTTTTTAGGTGGGCGAATAAATGGTACACTTACCCTATGTAGGTAGGTCGACGCGACGCAACGTCTTGTGGAATAGAACAGTTGCGCTTACTTGGGTGATGTTTCAAAGTCATAGAGCAGGAAAAATGAGGACCAACGGAATTTTTCTTTTTCTTCTACGACTTCTAGATCCCGAGATAAATCGATTTAAAAAATACCGGTAAATCGTGAACTTTGACGTCACGGCATACGCTCCGGTAGGTGAAGACGCGGTTCATTGGAAAGCTGAAGTAAACGACGTAATTTGGGAGCTTTGCTGCTGAAATCAGCAAATAATTCGATAAGCTGGGAGGTGACCAATATACTTATGCTGCTTAATTAAATAAGCAAGGTTGTCAATAAGCAAAGCTGTCGGTCTTGAATAAGCATGGTACTCTGGAAGCTGTCCTTACTCCTTCCTAAAAGTAAAATTGAATCTTGAATCCTGTCAGAGTAAATTGATCTCAATTATTCTCAATGAATCTACGTAGAAGGTGAGACGTTCCTTAAAAAAATCTTAACATTTTTGACAAGCACATTGCATACCTAATTTAGAGACACGGCGATCATAGAAAATGAAGTACATTGGAAGCGGAACTGTATAGGTATTTTTTTTTATTTTTCCTCTTGCTAGAAAGGTACAGAGATGAGTTGAAAACTATTAAAATCAACATCCGATTAGATAAACCTATTAAAAAAGGGGAAAAGAACTAATGTCACTGATTATAAAACTCACTTGATTGAAGTCTTCTTTAGATCAGCGGTTGTCAAACCTCTGGGAGGGGGTGGGGGAACTGAATTCTACGGAGGGCCGGAGTCTTGTGGTCTGTGTCGTAGCATGCCCATCCCGTAGTATGCCTCTCATCAGATGGGCGAGAAGAGACACAATACTTCCCATTTAGGTGTAGGGTCAACACGAGAACACCAGAAAGTAACCCGTCGAAATATTTGCAATCGAAAAACGAGTACAATTTAGGTCACTAACTACTATTACTACTAAATAGTAGGGTCGTATCATCCCGAAATTGAAGAGAGAAGGAAGACAGGATACGAGAAGGCCAGCCTTTCCGAGAACGAACCTTATCCGTTCAGGATTAAATCCGCCCCGGGCGGGAATCGAACCCGCGGCCTAGCGCTTACGAGGCAGACGCCCTACCAACCAAGCTAACTAGGCTGACTTGAAGATATTGATTGTTATTGGTTACACAAAACCTGTGACTTGACTGATAACCTGACAGGAAATTGGGGGCAACCAGGAACCATTTGACATACGAGTAGGTAGGTAGGTAGTAAGAAATATTGAGGTCAAAATTTTGACTAAGGAAAGAGGGTCACTAAGTTGACACCTGTTTATGATTTCCTGTAGGTGTATATGTAGTTAGGTAGGTTGAAGGTATTGATTTATTGAATGTGAATATAAACAAGAGGTAATAATTAGAGTAAGTACCAAGTCGTAACTTCGTGATGTATCATGTAATGAAATCGTATTTAGGTATACGTACGTTTTATGGATAACACCTAATAGGTACTTCTAATAACACCTAATAGGTACTTCTAATAACACCTAATAGGTACTTCTAATAACACCTAATAGGTACTTCTAATAATACCTAATATGTAGGTACTCCTAATACACCTAATAACACCTACTTCTAATAACACCTAATAAGTACTTCTAATAACACCTAATAGGTACTTCTAATAATACCTAATGATGATCTTGCTACCTCCCCCATGGATGTACCAGTTGTGCCATTGTATTCACTGTTGTAAAATACTTCCAATTGGTACTTCTAATAACACCTAATAGGTAGGTACTTCTAATAACACCTAATAGGTACTTCTAATAACACCTAATAGGTAGGTACTTCTAATAACACCTAATAGGTACTTCTAATAATACCTAATGATGATCTTGCTACCTCCCTCATGGGTGTACCAATTGTGCCATTGTATTCACTGTTGTTAAAATACTTCCAATAATAATCAGAAGAGTGAGAAGAGTCATTTAGGTGATTTGGGACTTCTCGCCGGGTGATTAGAGCCTTGTCAAGGTTAAACAAGAACTACTAAGAACAATAATAAGAACAAGAACCTATATCCCTAATTAAAACAATATTATTATTACAAGTATTTTCAGAACCAAAGCAGGTACAACAATTAGTTGATGAGAAGAATGAAAAGGTAGAGAGAAACAAAGTTGTTGGATGTTGCTGAAACCATCATGCAAAGAACAAGTGTGTGTGGAAGAAGATTTTAACCTTGTGAGGATGAGAAAACTAAAATTACCTATTACATATTGGTGATAGGTTGGGTTGATGACTAGATAATGAGGGAATCTGCCTTGAGAATGTCAAGACATCCTTGGTGGCCTGAGTTCGATGAGTTTTCAATATTACCAAAGACTAAATTCACCAGCCTAGTTCGCTTGGTTGGTAGCGCGTCTGCCTTGTAAGTGCTAGGCCGCGGGTTCGATTCCCGCCCGGGGCGGATTTTATCCTGACGGGATAATAATGTTCGTTCTCGGAACGGCTGGCTTTCTCCTATCCTGTCTTCCTTCTCTCTTCGATTTCGGGACGATAAGACCTTAGCAGTTACAGTTCCCTCTGTCAAACCTCAAAAGAAGAAGAAGAAGAAGAAGAAGAAGAAGAAGAAGAAGAAGAAGAAGAAGAAGAAGAAGAAGAAGAAGAAAAGACTAAATCAGCAAAAACCTAACAAATAGGTAGGTACAGTAAGTTAGTCTCAAACATTAACCAGGTAAATCAATCTGTAATCTTGGTATAGGTATTTGGTCCAGACTAAATTCCATAAAAATAATGTCATTGTTTATGCTCATGTTATTTATTATACTCATGTTATTGATGGTAGGTAGGTATATTGTGTGTGATGTTGTTGTAGAGACCGTGGGAGTATAACAGATGGATGTGACATAATCACAGTAGGTGACACATGACGTGAACTGAACGTCAAACAAGAGACATATATATTGATAAAATACCTGACACACACGCATACCTGCAGTCTACAGTACCTACATACAAGAAAACACACATAATATACCTATCTACTTACAGTGCCTACATAGTTACATAGGTAGAAGAAATGCATGGCAAAGGATAGAACCGTCGACCATGGATCTATTGTTGTAGAGACCGTGGGTGCTGAATGTCAAACACGAGACATATGTACCTACATTGATAAAATAACACAAGGTACCTATCTACCTGCAGTATCTACATACATAAGTAATTATAATTATACATCTGTTCAAGACATGCGTGATAATAAAGGGTGCCTGAATAAAATGCCAGTGATAACATTTACCTTTTTCTGGTGAAGCATGACACTCACTCTTTACAATTTTTGTGGCTATCAATTTTTTCAGCTTATAGGAAAAGCATTAAAAGCAAACATAAGCAAACATAATGACCATAAAGTATACAACTATAGGTATAAATGTGATCAAACTTTCTTGACTTGGCGGGGCGGAGCGCTACCGCTACCGCGCTCCTTAATATTACAAGGTACCCAATTATTTATTACTATAGCTATTTATAATTGATAACTCTCTACTGTAACTAACTGTCAGCATGTCAAATTTTATTCTTCCTATGCTAATCGGAAACAAAAGAAGGTAGATAGACAGATACTTCACACACGTTCTTCCATGTTACACGTACCTGACGTATACCTACCTAAGAAGACAATTTATCGGTAGTAAGTAAATACCTGCCTTAGGTAAATTGGGGTAACTAATTATAAAACATCAATAAGTATGTAGGTATAAGTATTTAGTGCCTTATTTAGCCTGTCAGCTTAGGACCAGAAGGCAAATAACCATCCGGGTTGAAGAAAATCTAACAAGACCGCTTTCTCCTAACGTGAGTAACAGAAGAACTTGTAACTGGGCCTGGATTTAGAGACTTGAGAAACTTGAGTTGTTGATTTTATATTGGTGCTAGAAATCCCATGTTTAGGATGTGACATAATCACAGTAGGTGACACATGACGTGAACTGAACGTCAAACAAGAGACATATATATTGATAAAATACCTGACACACACGCATACCTGCAGTCTACAGTACCTACATACAAGAAAACACACATAATATACCTATCTACTTACAGTGCCTACATAGTTACATAGGTAGAAGAAATGCATGGCAAAGGATAGAACCGTCGACCATGGATCTATTGTTGTAGAGACCGTGGGTGCTGAATGTCAAACACGAGACATATGTACCTACATTGATAAAATAACACAAGGTACCTATCTACCTGCAGTATCTACATACATAAGTAATTATAATTATACATCTGTTCAAGACATGCGTGATAATAAAGGGTGCCTGAACTTTGACGTCACGGCATACGCTCCCGTAGGCGATGACGTCACATCAAATGTCCCGAGAAAAGCTCCCTCGCAGGCAACACATTAATGTGTTTGTGCGCATATCTTTTTGCGCAGTTTTTTCTGCTCCTCCGCTAGCGCGCTTGCATAGTGGCGTTACCTAACGGACGAAAAAAACAACTGCGTAAAGTCTGACGTCACACATATTTGAACTCTTTCATTAGAACGGAAAACAAAAATTGAATTTTCGACTTTTTAAAGTTATTTTTTCGGAGTTTTGACCTCAGATTTGGATTTTTCCCAACTTTTTACATAGGTAGGAATCAACCATTTATTTATAATTTTTACCCATTTGCAACTGCTCCATTCGATTAGAATCACCCGACTCTTTTACATTTTCAGATTGTGAGAGTAGGTATCTAGGTACTTACCTACCTGATGTACCTTCTAATGAGTTTTTTTTTTTTGGGAGGGTGGGTTTTTTGGGTTTTTCCCCCCTGTTTTTCCTTTTAAAGGTTTTTTTTTTTTTTTTTTTTTTTTTTTAATTACCTAGGTCCTAGTTTAGGTAGTCAGAGTGCACCCTAAAATTATCCAGCAACACGTGATTGGCCCAGGCTGTCCCCCATCCAGGATTCCAGTTCCAAATAGGTACCAATCTAGGTATTACTTATAAAACGCCTGCAGACTAGTAAAAGTATGCAATACGCTTTTTATTTTAAAAAGCTCTACTCTTGGCAGGTACCTATTCTCTTTCTCTTTCATGGCGTTTTCAAATGTCTACAGAATTTTTTAGGTTGCATAGTTTGGTCTTTGGCTTTTATTGTAGAGAAAGAAAAATGGAAGAATATAGAGGAATTCTAAGAGGTAGGTAGAAAAAAAAGAGGAAGAGAAAGAAAAGAAGAAAGACGGAAAACTTGTAACTGGGCCTGGATTTAGAGACTTGAGAAACTTGAGTTGTTGATTTTATATTGGTGCTAGAAATCCCATGTTTAGCCAAAAAGGACTTTTTAGGTGAATATGGATTTCAACAAGACACAGATTGACACTGCATAATCTGGAAATATGTCAAAAAACTAACCTAATATGAAGTGTGCATAAAACGTAAGACTGTAGACCAGGCGTCCGCGTCACCAATGATTTGATTAAAAGGAATTCAAATGCCGTTCCCCCGCACTACGTTAACTTTTATGACTTGACTTGAACTCGAACCAGCAACCTCCAGATTCAAAGTCCATCGTGCTAACCACTACATCACCACTGAGTTTGGTCCAATGAATTAATTATTGAAACAGGTAGATATACCCCAGAAATGCGATGATTTTTCAAACGTAGGTACGTACGTATGATAATCAGAATCATGATTTTTTTTTTTTTTTTTACCAGAAGTACGTAAGTAAGCCGGATAAGGAATACCTAAAACCTCTAATGTCAGAACACATCGGTAATTGGTAGGTACCTGTCATCAAGAAGTATGATAATGTTGTGATATAGGTAATTGATATACAAATAATAATGATGTGCATAAAATTATTTATGTACGTATATCATCATACTAGGAAGTATGATAATGTTGTGATATAGGTAATTGATATACAAATAATAATGATGTGCATAAAATTATTTATGTACGTATATCATCATACTAATTAGATTATAAATGATTAAAATATAAAAATGATGTCACCTGATATTGAAAATATTTAAATGTGTGGAAGGAAAAAATACATAATAATTATGCAAAAAAATAATAATAATACCGATTCCATGTGATCGTCTTTTTATTAAGAGACTGTGGTAATAGTGAGTAGCTATATTCCTGAATATAATGTGTCCAGGAGATCACCTGTCCAGATTTCAATCACACGTGACGTTGTTTAACTTCAGTGATGTGTCACGAACGGGTTATCTTACGGGGAAAATTACAAATATTTCAACATTTTCAGCGGATTTCTTTCTGGTTTTCTCAAGTTGAACCAGGAGGTAAATGGGAAGTAGGTATGTATTTAATTGTGTCTCTTCTCACCCGTCTAATGAGGGACATACTACGACATGGACATGTTTAACTTCAGTGATGTGTCACGAACGGGTTATCTTACGGGGAAAATTACAAATATTTCAACATTTTCAGCGGATTTCTTTCTGGTGTTCTCAAGTTGAACCAGGAGGTAAATGGAAAGTATGTATTTAATTGTGTCTCTTCTCACTCGTCTGATGAGGGACATACTACGACATGGACATGCTACGCCACAGACGACGAGTCTGTTGTTTCATCGCTACAAAATAAAAACCCCTGTGATAATATTATTCATGTTTTCCAACATTCCTACTAACAGCCCTACCTGGATATGAATTTAAAAGTCGCATGGATACGAATCGCAATCAACGCCTCAAGTATCAGAACGGATTAAAAACAGAATGGAATAAAATAATAAAAAATACATAAAAACAAAGAACACTTACCTGTGACACAGAAGAAGAAGAAGAAGAAGAAGAAGAAGAAGAAGAAGAAGAAGAAAAGACTAAATCAGCAAAAACCCAACAAATAGGTAGGTACAGTTAGTCTCAAACATTAACCAAGTAAATCAATCTGTAATCTTGGTATAGGTATTTGGTCCAGACTAAATTCCATAATTAAATAATGTCATTGTTTATGCTCATGTTATTTATTATACTCATGTTATTGATGGTAGGTAGGTATATATTGTGTGTGATGTTGTTGTAGAGACCGTGGGAGTATAACAGATGGATGTGACATAATCACAGTAGGTGACACATGACGTGAACTGAACGTCAAACAAGAGACATATATATTGATAAAATACCTGACACACACACACATACCTGCAGTCTGCAGTACCTACATACAAGAAAACACACATAATATACCTATCTACTTACAGTGCCTACATACTTACATAGTTACATAGGTAGAAGAAATGCATGGTAAAGGATAGAACCGTCGGCCATGGATCTTTGGGAACTGAATGTCAGACACGAGACATACCTACATTAACACAAGATAAAATAACACAAGGTACCTATCTACCTACAGTATCTACATACATAATTAATTATAATTATACATTAATTGTACAAGACACACACACACACACACACACACACACACACACACACACACACACACACACACACACACACATACCTGCAGTCTACAGTACCTATACATATAAGAAAACACACATAATATAACTATCTACTTACAGTGCCTACATACCTACATAGTTACATAGGTAGAAGAAATGCATGGTAAAGGATAGAACCGTCGGCCATGGATCTTTGGGAACTGAATGCTGAATGTCAAACACGAGACATAGGTACCTACATTGATGAAATAACACAAGGTACCTATCTACCTGCAGTATCTACATACATAAGTAATTATAATTATACATTTGTACAAGACATGCGTGATAATAAAGGGTGCCTGAATAAAATGCCAGTGATAAAATTTACCTTTTTTTGGTGAAGCATGAGACTCACTCTTTACAATTTTTGTGGGTATCAATTCTTTTCAGCTTATTATAGGAAAAGCATTAAAGCAAGCATAAGCAAACATAATGACCATAGAGTATACAACCATAGGTGTAAATGTGATATTACAAGGTACCTGGGTATCAATTCTTTTCAGCTTATTATAGGAAAAGCATTAAAGCAAGCATAAGCAAACATAATGACCATAGAGTATACAACCATAGGTATAAATGTGATATTATACAAGGTACCTAATTATTTATTCCTATAGCTATTTATAATTGATAACTCTCTACTGTAACTAACTGTCAGCATGTCAAATTTTATTCTTCCTATGCTAATCGGAAACAAAAGAAGGTAGTGATACTATGTAGATAGATATAGATCAGATACTTCACACACGTTCTTCCATGTTACACGTACCTGACGTATACCTACCTAAGAAGACAATTTACCGGTAGTAAATATTTATAATTGATAACTCTCTACTGTAACTAACTGTCAGCATGTCAAATTTTATTCTTCCTATGCTAATCGGAAACAAAAGAAGGTATAGATAGATACTTCACACACGTTCTTCCATGTTACACGTACCTGACGTACCTACCTAAGAAGACAATTTACCGGTAGTAAGTAAATACCTGCCTTAGGTAAATTGGGGTAACTAATTATAAACCTAATTATATGGGGTAACTAATTATAAAGATCTTTATGACTGTACTCCAGCAGCCATAACTGTCGCGGAATTCTGGAGGAAAACAATTTGATGTTCATACAGGAGAAATCTCGGACACGGATAAGTAAGTAAGTATTATAAAACATCAATAAGTATAAGTATTTAGTGCCTTATTTAGCCTGTCAGCTTAGGACCAGAAGACAAATTATACCATCCGGGTTGAAGAAAATCTAACAAGACCGCTTTCTCCTAACGTGACTAACAGAAGAACTTGTAACTGGGCCTGGATTTACAGTCTTGAGAAACTTGAGTTGTTGTTGATTTTATATTGGTGCTAGAAATCCCATGTTTAGCCAATAATAATAATAATAATAATAATAATAATAATAATAATAATAATAATAATAATAAATTGAGATAGCTATCTAAATATACCTAGTTCCCATGTACTTACCATAAACAAATTGAGATACCTATCTACATAGGTACATGAACCATGAACTTCTAGGTAAATACTGTAGATTTTCATTTCGTCTGTAGGTAATAATAATAATAATAGTGCTTATTTATACTGCTCGCATAGGACTGAAAAGTCCCTTTACTCCAGCAGTAGGCTACTACTATTATTGTGGTCAAATTCTCAAATTATATTGAGGATAAAATTCTATACCTCGGCTGGGATTGAACCCACGCCCTCCTGTTTACCAGGCGAGCGCCTTGACCACTACACCACCGAGGTAGGTAACTTTTTAGGTGAATATGGATTTCAACATGACACAGATTGACACTGCATAATCTGGAAAAATGTCAAAAAACTAACCTAATATTATAAAGTGTGCATAAAACGTAAGACTGTAGACCAGGCGTCCGTCACCAGTTCTACCGTTGCACCTTTGACATGTTTGGCAACGTAGCCTACTTTTTTGATGACTCCTTGCTGCCATATCCATCTGGATAACGTATAGTCTCAAACATTAACCAGCTAAATCAATCTGTAATCTTGGTATAGGTATTTGGTCCAGACTAAATTCCATAATAATAAGTACTTCTAATAACACCTAATAGGTACTTCTAATAACACCTAATAGGTAATTCTAATAACACCTAATAGGTACTTCTAATAACACCTATTAGGTACTTCTAATAACACCTAATAGGTACTTCTAATAACACCTAATAGGTAGTTCTAATAACACCTAATAGGTACTTCTAATAACACCTAATGATGATCTTGCTATACCTCCCTCATGGGTGTACCAGTTGTGCCATTGTATTTACTGTTGTAAAATACTTCCAATAATTATCAGAAGAGTGGTAAGAGTCATTTAGGTGATTTGGGACTTCTCGCCGGGTGATTAGAGCCTTGTCAAGGTTAAACAAGAACTACTAAGAACAATAATAAGAACAAGAACCAGGATAAAATCCGCCCCGGGCGGGAATCGAACCCGCGGCCTAGAGCTTACAAGGCAGACGCACTACCAACTAAGCTAACTAGGCTGGCGAACTGAATTTATTTGCTTTACGCTACTGGATAAACCTCGCGGGAGAGCAGTAATAGAAAGTAAAAAGAGTGATACTGAGAGTGTGTGTGATACAGATGAACAGATGATATCAAATTATCAATTAAATTGTGGAGGTCGAATAAAATAAATTTCCATTGACAATGCGATGGTTTTTAAGACCTTGCTCCGCTCTATCAGTCCAAGGTCCCCACATGTGTAGCCGCGGGCATTTTCATACATTAGAGGTGACGACTTTTCACTCTATTTAACCCTACCTTCCGACCTTTACACCTACCTACACCTACATTCCTATAGAACAGGGGTTCCCAACCTTTTTCAACTGGCGCCCCCCCCCTGGAAATAAATAAACATCTCACGCCCCCCCCTTTCACACCCAAACTATAGCTATAATAAAAAATAGGTACACGATTAGGTAATAGGTACACTTGCAAAAAATAGGTACACGATTTAGGGTAGGTACACTAGATTTTTTTTTAAAAAATCAGATAATGCTCGCGCCCCCCTGGAATGGCTCCACGCCCCCTCAGGGGGGGCGCACCCCCCCGGTTGGGAACCCCCGCTATAGAATATCCATAAACCTACCTGTAGGAAATTTCATTTATTGTTTGAAAAAAAAAATCCAACAAACCGTTAGAAAGTTGTGGTGAAATTGACAAACTGAAAGAAAAATCGTTATTTGGGTACCGACCTAAAGAATCAACAGAATACAAGAGATCAACAGATTTCATATAAAAACAATCATGACTTGTTCGTTTATTTTTGAGAATAAAAAAAAGGTGTTTCTAATTATTCAAATAGAAGATAACATGATGAAAAGTAGTACTATTATGGTTGAAGATCATATTATTGTAAGAAAAAAGAAGATGAATTTGTGCAGAAAAAACTGTCAATTTGATCTTGAAATTTTATCAAATTTTCATCAGCCTTGTAGATATTTATTACAAAAATTTGAAAAAAAAAAAAGAACTCAATGAAAAAATACCGGTAAAATGAAAAATAGCAAAAAACAATATATTTTATTATTAAAATAAAAAACATTTGTCCCCATCTAGTAAGCCTTAATTTTTAGATTTGCCAATTTATTTACAATGATGACTTGAATTAATTCCTATATGGATCAATAATAACATGGTAACATTAATGTTGGTATGTACAATATTATGAAATAGGAAATCCCTGAATAAAGTAGCCAAAAATGTAATCAATTCATAAGATAATTAAAAAGATACTCAATAAAAAAAAAAATAATAATCATTTTCTATGATCAATAAAATTATTCGGATTCAGTATCAAGTAACAACAGAGGTCCCGATATCGCAGAGAGGAGGACAGGATGGGAGAAAACTAGAAGTTCCGAGAACGAACCTTCTCGGCTTAGAATAAGCTCGTCCCGGACGGGAATCGAACCCGTGACCTAGCGCTTACAAGGCGGGTCAACCTTCCAAGATAACCAGGCTGGCTAGGGTTCTGGAATTCTAATTCTAAAATGAGAGCCCTTGTAATCTCTCGATAGTACACTGAAACTGGAAAACCAGTAAAAACCTCTTTGAACAAAAGTCAACCAGTAATAACAGTTCATGTTTGTCAAACAGATTTGTGATAAACAACCTAACAAAGCTTCATATTGTTCGGAAATTGTTGAACACGTAATCTCAAGTGCCCGAATATTCTTGATTGAACATCATTCATCATCCTAATCTTCTGTTTGGATTTCATGTGTTTTTTATGTTTCATAATGCTGATGATGTGACAGGAGTGTAGGCGAAAGTAATAAGAGAACCTGAGACTCGAATTATCAAGTTTGGTTACATAAATGTAGGTATATCTTAAACATGGAAATTTACACTGTGATTCTAAATATTTAGAATTATCAATGATACATATTTACCTACCCTAGCTACTTATCACCCTAATGAGTACATTCTCCACCAAATTGATTCTAATGCTGATGATGTGACAGGAGTGTAGGCGAAAGTAATAAGAGAACCTGAGACTCGAATTATCAAGTTTGGTTACATAAATGTAGGTGTATCTTAAACATGGAAATTTACACTGTGATTCTAAATATTTAGGATTATCAATGATACATATTTACCTACCCTAGCTACTTATCATTATCACCCTAATGAGTACATTCTCCACCAAATTGATTGCTGATGATAATTTAAACATACCTATTGGGTTCTTACTGTTGGATAATAGCAAACAAAGCATCAGACACCATGGTTTACAAAATAACAACAACTTATCTCCCAAATAATTTAAACATACCTATTGGGTTCTTACTGTTGGATAATAGCAAACAAAGCATCAGACACCATGGTTTACAAAAGAACAACAACTTATATACCAAACTTAATTGGATCTTTTATCTAACATCATCCTAACGGAGTTAAGTTTAATAATTAAGTACTTGGAGCAATCAGTGAGCACCTGATACCCGTAACCCACTCTCACCAGATGAGATCAGAATGATATCCTGAGTGACCGGGGATTATGAGATCAAATAAAACCATCGCTCGTAAGTTAAGTACCTAACAAACATGGATCTACCACACTTTGCATTTGTGAACAGGATTCATGCGGGAGCCAGAAGGACATTGGAAGTCTCGGGAGAAGCTCTCCAGATTGGATACAGGACCCAGAACCCTGAATTCACCAGGAGAATGAAATCCTGTAGTGATCCTCAGCTTCAATGTCTCAGGACGATGTTTAGAACACCAGGTAGAGGCTGCTGATATCCAGAACATTTGCTGTGGTGTGAAGTTTTGTAGTCCTGGTAGTCTTGGTTCTGCGGGATGCGTTGCTGCCCAGTTCACATAAGCATTGTATGCTTCCTTCATACCTCCGTTATCAGCAATGTTCTCCCCTTGATTATTGACGCCATTGAGTGTTAGGTTGACCTCAGGGACTGAGTAGTTACCATACTGCTCGATGATACATCTGGCTTTCTCAATGTAACTCCTCTTCGTGTCCTCTTGCCACCAGTCGACCAAGTTTCCGTTCTTGTCAAACTGTCTCCCCTGGTCATCAAACCCATGCGTTATCTCATGGCCAATGACAAACCCGATAGCACCAAAGTTCATATACTTGGGTCGGTCATTGGAGAAGAATGATCCCTGTAGTATACCGGCAGGGAAGGTGATACTGTTCTCAATGCTGGAGTAGAAGGCGTTGACAAGGGCAGGGTGGCCGTGACTGATCCATTCTGTTTTGTTAACAGGTTTCCGCAACAGGCTGAAGCTATAGCCCGTGCCAAACTTGGTTAGGTTCAGGATGGATTTATAATAATTGTTTGGATCGATCTCTAGTTTGTCATAGAATTCAGATATTTTATTATCATCTAGAAGTTCGTCTGGATAAGCGATGTGCGCTGTCATTGCTTTCGCTTTCTCCAGAGCTTTCCTTCGTGTCTTGTTATCCATCCACTCCACAGTGTTGAGGATCTTGTTCATTTCCTCTCTAATCAGTTCCACCATTTCAATTGCATTTGCTTTGGCATCTTCCTTGAAGAACTTTCTCACATAGAGAGCTCCCATAGCGAGTGATATACTTGAGGACACTGTGTCCACACATTCCTTCCATCGTGGTTCCATCTGAGTTCTGCCAGACAATGCTGTACTGTATTGTAGCTGCCTGTTCCTAATAGCCTCGGTCAGATAGCTTACAGAGGCTGCCGTCGCTCTCCACAGAGCATAGTTTGCTTGAACTTTCTTCGGTGTGGTTTGGAGTAATTCCTCTAGTTTTGAAATGTAGTTTGGGACATCGACCACCACAATGTCGGTTTCTCTTAGTCTATCCTTGGGATACAGGAGTGTGTTCAAATATTCCACCCAAGGTATGCTTGGGAACTTGGTCTGTAATTCATCCAAGGACATAGGATTGTATAACTTGGTCGCGTTCCTTCTTTGTTCGAGTGGCAAGGAAATGTTTGCTAGTTTGATTTCAAATTCTAATGACTCTTTCAATTCCTCAGTGGCGACATCTTTATCAGCACCTAACAGCACAGCAATATCAATCATATACCTGTAGTATGCATTCACTAACTTTTCATTAATTCCTTTGACTAGATATTCTCGACTGAGTCCAAGTGTCGCTTGGTCGAGGTCAATTATTCGTTCTGAATTGTTTTTCACGTTGATAACAATGCTAAAGTCAATGAAATAATCAACGCTATATCCGTTCTCGTGGAACTTATACACACTGTCTTTCCAGGAAAATGTTTCCTCGTTCCAATTCTGACCTTCAAGCACAGGCCATCCGCCCAAGTCTTGCAACATTCTCTTCATTGGTTCAAGTCCTAATATTTCAATGTTTTTAACATTCATACAAGCCTTGTACAAGTTCTTTACGAGTTTGAAGGGTTTGGGTTCATTTTCTCGAATGGGTTCTTCAACGATTGTACGAAGTTGTTCTTCCAAGGCATCACTAATGACACTGAATGCAGTCTGAGCGGTTTTGTCATCTGGGATTTGCGTTTCTTTCAGAAACTTTCCACAGGAGAATCTGTAAAAGTCGTCACATGGGTCAACATTCAGATCCATGTTCTTCAGTAAATTCGAAGCCGTGTGGACACATCCTTCCGTGAAACAAATTTTCGGCTTATTATCACCATTAGTTATCTGATTTACTTTAGAACCTCCTATGAGATCATTGTTATTCAAGTTGAGTCTAGAATATGTTGGCATATATTCAGAGTGATGCTGCTTGTACATGGATGTGCTGACACAGAAGATGAAGATGAAGGTTGATGTGAGTAAGGTCCCTAGTACAAGCATTAGATATTTCTCCAGACTTGTTCTCCTGTGCCACCATGATGGATTTTTCACAATGGGGTTTGACATGCTGAATGATGAGTGGTTTGAGAGATTGATCATAATTATTATACAATGAATGTTTATCACAGAGATGAGATGATTTCACACCTGGCACATCAATGCCATTGCACAGAACACAAAGTCCGGAAATGAAGGTTCATCAGTCATCACAGAAGTTATTTTAAGGAACAAATGTTGTGTTTTATTTTAAATTAAATATGGAAGTCACATTTGTAAAATTATTACGAATATTTTTAGTTAATGTTATCTGAAAATAATAATAATAATTAATTGACCGAACGATCTATCTATGTTTTAACTCGACCGTTTTGCATTTGGTTTAGATGTCTGTCAGTTTGGATGTTCCGCTATAACTCCCAGTTGCCTGGTCTGATTTTGATGAAATGTGGTACACATCTTTATTAAATCAAGGCACGTCGCTGATTGAAATTTGGGGCCCCGAAGTTGAATGGGGCCCCCGTTACGATCTTTCAAAACTTTACGATCCCCCAATACAGTTGCCACACATATCAATACATATTCATATGCGTGGAAAATCAAGATGGTAAACCCCTGACAATCTATTGTTCTGTTTGACGTCACACATATTTGAACTCTTTCATTAGAACGGAAAATAAAAATTGAATTTTCGACCTTTTACAGTTATTTTTTGACGTCACACATCTTTGAACTCTTTCATTAGAACGGAAAATGAAAATTGAATTTTCGACCTTTTACAGTTATTTTTTCGGAGTTTTGACCTCAGATTTGGATTTTTCACTAAAAATGAATTTTCGACCTTTTACAGTTATTTTTTCAGAGTTTTGACCTCGGATTTGGATTTTTCACAACTTTTTACATAGGAATCGACCTTTTATTTATGATTTTTACCAATTTGCAACTGCTCCATTCTTCCAAGCAAGATTTAGTTACCTACATGATAACCTACATACTTAATAAGTATGCTCAAAGAAATTTGATGGGAAACTGTAACTGTGTAAGGTCTTATCGTCCCGAAATCGAAGAGAGAAGGGAAACAGGATACCAGGAAGTCAGCCATTTTGGAAACGAATCTTATCGGTTTAGAATAAAGTCCTACCCGGGTGGGAATCAAACCCATGACCTAGCGCTTACAAGGCAGACACGGTACCCTCCGAGATAACTATGCTGGCATACCGAAATGAAAATTCCACACATGACAATATGATATCTACCTAATATATGACTACATTGACAACCTACCTGGAATCCAAAATGGGAATGTGAATTAGGGACAGAGTGTCAATTATCATTTCCCCCTGATTCTGTTCACGTGACAATGAATGTTATAATACTAAATTAGCATAAGAAATTATTTATGCCATTCGATGAGTCTTGGGTAAATCGAACCAAACTTCAAACATTATGACAAACAGATTGGCAACGGGCAAGTTAAAAAAAAAACTAAGAAAAACTGTGTGTATGTACAACGGGATTTAAGCCAGCCTAGTTAGCTGGGAGAGTAGTGCATCTGTCTCGAAAACGCTAGGTCGCAAATTCGATTCTAGCTTGGGGCGGATTTTATCATAAAAAGATAAGGTTCGTTCTCGGAGCGGCTGGTTTTCTCCTATCCTATCTTGCTTCTCTCTTTGCTTTCGGGGCGATAAGACCTTAGCCATTAGAGTTCAAAAAAGAAGAAAAAAATCTTGAGAGACATTTATGATTAGGAAAATTTGATTTTTCGCCCAATATTACCTCAGTATTTGGATAGGGAAATTCCGATTTATTCAAGTTAAAATTTTGGAAATAAATTTTAATTTTATCTTATGTTGAGTTTCAAACATAACACATTTCTCGGATTTCGAACCCTTAACTTTTTAACTGTAAGTCCCAGGTGTATGAAATCACCACCAGTGAATTCCTCAGATAAAAATACATGAGTTAACATATTTGGTTTAACTAAAATACTTAATGGGGACTTTTGAGACAAGAAAAACTGTTTTTACATGTATTTTTCCTATGGCGCACATTAAAAGTGGACACACTGTATAGGTATTAGGGTAAAATATATCTACAGTGATATTCATACTCACAATTTGAGTGACTATGGTTTGACTCTCAATAGTGATTATGATCAGGAATAATTATTTCTCAAGCTGAACAGCACAGATTATAGAGAATCATAGGTTTTACTGGAGGAGTGCGGAGTGATCGTAAGCTATAATCCGAGGAGTGATTAGGAATAATTAAACATTGCAATATTCTTATCCAGACACTCTTGATTCTTGGCACTTGTTAACCCTTGTTCACTTGTATGGGTTCTAATCCCAATCAAGATAATGAAGTTTTGTTCTCATTAAAACCAATATGACGCTCACCACTCACCCTCAGACCGCCTGACAGACGTAGATGGTCTGAGCGTGGGTGTGGGCATAGGTAAGACATAAAGCTAACTGTAAACTCGAGTACGCAATCGCCCCCATGGTCACCCATCCGGATACTAACCACGCTCAGCGTTATTTAACTTCAGTGGTCATCGGAACAGGTATACATTGACCGTGCACTTAACCTGCTTTGGTGATGCCCGTGGCGAAAAACACTCGTTATAAAGTGACGTTAAACTAACAAAATCACTTCTGAAGAGCAGGACAATTGACAAGTAAGTACCTACCCAAACTCCAAACGAAAGCTATATCTCGTCGAGAAGGGTTGAATTTCTCAATCTCGAGGTTTGTAGGATACCAGGAAGTCAGCCATTTTGGAAACGAATCTTATCGGTTTAGAATAAAGTCCTACCCGGGTGGGAATCAAACCCATGACCTAATGCTTACAAGGCAGACACGGTACCCTCCGAGATAACTAGGCTGGCATACCGAAATGAAAATTCCACACATGATATGATGATATCTACCTAATATGACTACTACATTGACAACCTACCTGGAATCCAAAATGGGAATGTGAATTAGGGACAGAGTGTCAATTATCATTTCCCCCCTGATTCTGTTCACGTGACAATGAATGTTATAATACTAAATTAGCATAAGAAATTATTTATGCCATTCGATGAGTCTTGGGTAAATCGAACCAAACTTCAAACATTACGACAAACAGATTGGCAACGGGCAAGTTAAAAAAAAAACTAAGAAAAACTGTGTGTATGTACAACGGGATTTAAGCCAGCCTAGTTAGCTGGGAGAGTAGTGCATCTGTCTCGAAAACGCTAGGTCGCAAATTCGATTCTAGCTTGGGGCGGATTTTATCATAAAAAGATAAGGTTCGTTCTCGGAGCGGCTGGTTTTCTCCTATCCTATCTTGCTTCTCTCTTTGCTTTCGGGGCGATAAGACCTTAGCCATTAGAGTTCAAAAAAGAAGAAAAAAATCTTGAGAGACATTTATGATTAGGAAAATTTGATTTTTCGCCCAATATTACCTCAGTATTTGGATAGGGAAATTCCGATTTATTCAAGTTAAAATTTTGGAAATAAATTTTAATTTTATCTTATCAGATACACACATTTACATGTTCTTTACGAGTAGACTGGACTTGTTGGAGCAGGATTTATATTATATAAATCGGGAAACAAAAACAAAACTGATTTAATTAACAAATGTATAACAGCTAAAAGTACTATATTATCAATTAATATTTTTATTAAAGTAACAGATCTGGACCGATGGTAATTTCTGGCCATTTTTTTTTTTTTTTTAATTTGAAATTTATTTGACAGGTTTAAGTAAGGTAGTATATTTCACTTTCACATAAAATATTCTCCAAATGATTCACACTTTGATCAAAAATTATTTCGAATCCGAGAAAAACAAATCTCACTTTCAAGGACTAATTAAATAATTACCAACGTTATCTCTGTTATCAGAAAGAAAAAAAAAGGTATTTACACAAATAAATCAACCTTTTTGATAAAAACACACACAGTGAAAGACAGAAGTGATCACTGTTGATTCTTCTGTTGTTCACAATACACTGAACTCAGCTGTCATGCTAGCCAGCGTGATCCAAACAATCAACAAACATTGTCAGAAAAACAATGCCACTCATCCAGGATGAATGGATCAAAATAATAAAACACAGCTGGATCGTTTGTGTTACAATAATTATCCGAAGAACAGTGAATATTATTCATAAATATTCGCATATATAAAAAATATCCAAAGAACAATACAAGACACCATAAGCATAAAACTGTGGTTATCCGGGTTTTGGTGTGGGTTTCAACCTGATTACCACTTCCCACTATAGTGCAGGTCATACTCCAGTCACAGTACGGGCGAAACATTCTTAAAATACTGACGATTTAATGGAACTTTGGGAGAAAGCATATCTGCCGTTAAAATCTCAAGTTCCATCCCATCCAATCACCTGTAAAATATTAGACCATTCGTTCAACGTATTGTGATTGGAGCATGATCTGAACGGATAGTAGGACTTTACCGGAAATCCTTTCTAGGGTATTATTTCCTCTTTTTTGGGCCAAATTGACGAATTTCGTCCGCACTTTGGTAGACCTTACCCAATGAACTCAGTGAATCAGTGATAGTATCAACATTCAAATTGTTTTCCAACCATTCAGTCACTGTCAAAGTACTATCCCGGCTACAAACTGAGCTTGGTGTTTGACTCTGTCGTTTACGATCACAAAAAACAAAGATGCACAGAGGAAAATAAGAATAAATGTCACAAAATATCTAACCAGGTCGCAGTGACCAAGGGCGTTAACTAAAAGCCGAAGGCCCTACCTATACCAATACCAATCCCGGCTAGACCTTTTATCCCCACAGTCCCACAGGTCTGTAAGGTGAGATGTCAGTGCCTGAGGCGGTATTCGAGAACGCTCAAAGAACATTTCAGCACAAACCTATAGTCTCGGGCCTAATCAATGGTCGACGAGGTGAATCTATACTGTCGAGGCAGGGTACGGTCTCAGTCGACTATGTCTGGATACAGCTTAAGGTGCTAATATTGTTGATAAGTTCGTCCTGACAGTTTGACAGTGTGAGTTTGCAGTACCTAATGTACCTATGTTTGTAATAATTTCACTAGGGACACCCACGGTATGTTTCTGGTACTGAGTGGTCTGTGTGTATGGATGGTGTGGGGTATGTTCTGTTTGTATGGTGTGGGGTATGTTCTGTTTGTATGGTGTGGGGTATGTTCACACCTTCACACCCACACTTGTTATTCATGCTCCTCCCTGTATCCTATTCTGACTTCTGCGCTACTAATAATATACAGGGTGGTATCAGACATGAGAATAGGTAAGTGTTCTTCCTGAAGAAGAGAGAAACGTAGGAAATGAAGAGAAAGAATTAGAAGGAGGAGGAGAGGAAGAAAACGAAGGAGAGAAATAAGAAGGAGAAGGAAGAGAAGATGAAGCAGAAAGGAAAGAGAAAAGAAGCGGAGACTAATAATAAGAAGAAAGAGGAGGAGATGAACAAGAGAAGTAAATAGAAGGAAGAGAAGACGAAGGAAAAGGAAAAGAAAAAAGAGAAGGAGAAAACAAAGTATAAGAGAAAGAATTAGGAGGAGGAGGAGGAGAGGAAGAAAAAAGATTGACACCATAAGCACAAAACTGTGGTTATCCGGGTTTTGGTGTGGGTTTAAACCTGATTACCACTTCCCAGCTTCCCACTATAGTGCAGATCATACTCCAGTCACAGTACGGGCGAAACATTCTTAAAATACTGACGATTTAATGTGGGTTTAAACCTGATTACCACTTCCCAGCTTCCCACTATAGTGCAGGTCATACTCAAGTCACAGTACGGGCGAAACATTCTTAAAATACTGACGATTTAATGGAACTTTGGGAGAAAGCATATCTGCAGTTAAAATCTCAAGTTCCATCCCATCCAATCAAATGTAAAATATTAGACCATTCGTTCAACGTACTGTGATTGGAGCATGATCTGAACGGATAGTAGGACTTTACCGGAAAGCCTTTCTAGGGTATTACTACCTCTTTTTTTGGGCCAAATTGACGAATTTCGTCCGCACTTTGGTAAGACGATTTAATGGAACTTTGGGAGAAAGCATATCTGCCGTTAAAATCTCAAGTTCCATCCCATCCAATCACCTGTAAAATATTAGACCGTTCGTTCAACGTACTGTGATTGGAGCATGATCTGAACGGATAGTAGGACTTTACCGAAAAGCCTTTCTAGGGTATTCTTTCCTCTTTTTTTGGGCCGAATTGACGAATTTCGTCCGCACTTTAGTAGACCTTACCCAATGAGCTCAGTGAATCAGTGATAGTATCAACATTCAAATTGTTTTCCAACCATTCAGTCACTGTCGAAGTACTATCCCGGCTATAAATTGAGCTTGGTATTTGGCTCTGTCGTTTACGATCACAAAAAACAAAGATGCACAGAGGAAAATAAGAATAAATGTCACAAAAGATCTAACCAGGTCGCAGTGACCAAGGGCGATTATTAAAAGCCGATGGCCCTACCTATACCAATAACAATCCCGGCTAGACCTTTTATCCCCACAGTCCCACAGGTCTGTAAGGTCAGATGTCAATGCCTGAGGCGGTATTCGAGAATGCTCAAAGAACATTTCAGCACAAACCTATAGTCTCGGGCTTAATCAATGGTCGACGAGGTGAATCTATTTTGTCGAGGCAGGGTACGGACTGAGTCGACTATGTCTGGACGTCAGATGTCAGTGCCTGAGGCGGTATTCGAGAATGCTCAAAGAACATTTCAACACAAAGTCTCGGGCCTAATCAATGGTCGACGAGTTGAATCTATTTTGTCGAGGTAGGGTACGGTCTGAGTCGACTATGTCTGGACACAGCTTAAGGTGCTAATATTGTTGATAAGTTCGTCCTAACAGTTTGACAGTTTAGCTACTATCGCTATTGATATACTGCTACTTACAATACTGCTACTGCATTATGCATAACAGTTCTCTATAGCATCCATATCTTTATCAGTATTGCGAGATATGCACAGCCTACAACCTTGAAATTGGCACACTGATTGTGCAGTCTTTGACGGTTTCAATGAGACGAGCGAAAAACAGCGACCGAAAAGTAAAAGTGGAAATACGCCCATGGACCGACCTGACTTGGGTTTCTCTTTCTGATAGTTCGTTTTCCTACCTATACCAATACCAATCCCGGCTAGACCTTTTATCCCCACAGTCCCACAGGTCTGTAAGGTCAGATGTCAGTGCCAGAGGCGGTATTCGAGAATGCTCAAAGAACATTTCAGCACAAACCTATAGTCTCGGGCCTAATCAATGGTCGACGAGGTGAAACTATTTTGTCGAGGTAGGGTACGATTTGAGTCGACTATGTCTGGACACAGCTTAAGGTGCTAATATTGTTGATAAGTTCGTCCTGACAGTTTGACAGTTTAGCTACTGTCGCTATTGATATACTGCTACTTCCAATACTGCTACTGCATTATGCATAACAGTTCTCTATAGCATCCATATCTTTGTCAGTATTGCGACATATGCACAGCCTACAACCTTGAAATTGGCACACTGATTGTGCAGTCTTTGACGGTTTCAATGAGACGAGCGAAAAACAGCGACCGAAAAGTAAAAGTGGAAATACGCCCATGGACCGACCTGACTTGGCTTTCTCTTTCTGATAGTTTGAAAAAGGTGACATTTGGACCAACCTCCATGGCCGAGTAGGTATGACTTACATACCGGAGGGTCTAAAGGTCCCGGGTTCGATCCCCAGTGTGGTCGAAATTTTTAGGTTCCTTGCTTGGAGTTCGGGTTGCACTCAGCCTCATAAGGACATTTCAGTATCTTCGTTTATCGAGGAACGACGAATTGCCAGTGTATAAAGATTAGTACAAAACGAGAATTGATGGACAAAGCTGTGGAAAGCCTCTGCTTTATTACAAATAATTCAAGACTTTTGGATTTGTTTGACAAATACTCTTTGAGGTATTTGTGAACAAAGTAACATTTTGCAGAATGTTCCGCCAAACCATTATTCTACACTAAATCCAAAATCAGCGCACACACTTATATGTACGTCCCCAATACATTCCGTCAGAACTAGGTTGATGTTTCATAAAACCAAGACAAGACGGAGACATACTCGGAACGGAACGTAAGAACCTTTTGCTAAAGGCGTCATTCCGGATCGGGCTAGCAGAGAAATTAGAGTATTTTTTTTTCGTTTTTAAATTCAAACTAACGTAGGTAATTTGCCGGATGCATATATAATCAAAGCGTGCCCGCACCGCGTTCCTGTCAAGGTTGTACAATATACAGCACAACATACATAAATATACAGCACTATACATAGGGACATAGGGGAACCTGCGGTACAATGAGACGCAAAAGTTTATAGGAGATCTAAAATCAAGAGTATTTGGATTTGATGAACCAGTATTGTTCCAATAGGTAAAGGGAACTTTCCTCCAATGGTTTTCGGTTTACTTTCACCCAAAATGTACTATGGTCTTAGAGGAAAATGGATTTCAAAAATCGGTCTCATTGTTCCTCAGTTTCCTCTACTTACAGCACTATAGGTAAATGCAAATTTAGGTACATGGGTGGTCCGCGAAGTGATCCTGATTTTCGGAAGTGGTCCGCCAGCTAAGGCTTATTGGGAACCACTGCTATATAGGGTTAGACGTACAAATGAACTCGTACCAGACCCGTTTTGCATAAAAAAACGCACTTCACACATGGCAAAAATTATTACGTATGTCCACGCTTATGTTGGAAATGGCGGACATGCGGAAAATAACTATGTTGCGCGACAGCCCGCACCGCGTTCCTGTCAAGGTTGTACAATATACAGCACTACATACATAAATACACAGCACTACATAGGGGAACCTGCGGTACAATGAGACGCAAAACTTTATAGGAGATCTAAAACCAAGAGTATTTGGATTTGATGAACCAGTATTGTTCCAATAGGTAAAGGGAACTTTCCTCCAATGGTTTTCGGTTTACTTTCACCCAAAATGTACTATGGTCTTAGAGGAAAATGGATTTAAAAAAATCTGTCTCATTGTTCCTCAGTTTCCTCTACTTACAGCACTATAGGTATTAGGGTAAAATATATCTACAGTGATATTCATACTCACAATTTGAGTGACTATGGTTTGACTCTCAATAGTGATTATGATCAGGAATAATTATTTCTCAAGCTGAACAGCACAGATTATAGAGAATCATAGGTTTTACTGGAGGAGTGCGGAGTGATCGTAAGCTATAATCCGAGGAGTGATTAGGAATAATTAAACATTGCAATATTCTTATCCAGACACTCTTGATTCTTGGCACTTGTTAACCCTTGTTCACTTGTACGGGTTCTAATCCCAATCAAGATAATCAAGTTTTGTTCTCATTAAAGCCAATATGACGCTCACCACTCACCCTCAGACCGCCTGACAGACGTGGACGGTCTGAGCGTGGGTGTGGGCATAGGTAAGACATAAAGCTAACTGTAAACTCGAGTACGCAATCGCCCCTATGGTCACCCATCCGGATACTAACCACGCTCAGCGTTCTTTAACTTCAGTGATCATCGGAACAGGTGCATTGACCGTGCACTTAACCTGCTTTGGTGATGCCCGTGGCAAAAAAACACTCGTTATAAAGTGACGTTAAACTAACAAAATCACTTCTGAACAGCAGGACAAGTGACAAGTAAGTACCCAAACTCCAAACGAAAGCTATGTATATCATGTCGAGAAGGGTTCAATTTCTCAATCTCGAGGATTGGATACAAAACTGTCACCAGCACTCATCATAATCGATAATTTCAGTCCCAAACTCTCAAAGTATTTCTGGGAAAATGGTAATTATCGGGGTACATTCAAGGTTATGATGGTAACTCAATGTAAACCAAGTAGGTAATTAGCTATGGTGACATTATGAATTCTCACTTAATTATCAGATTCTCAAGTGAAATTACAGGTATTGCCTAATAAATATTTTTAGATTTGTAGGTTCCTATATATAGACAGGTAAGTACCTATAAACTACACTTCGAACAAAGAGAAAAGAAAGACAGAATGGGAGAAAGCCAGCCGTTCCAAGAACATTTCCTGTTTGGAATGAAATCCACCCCGGGCCGGAATCGAACCCGCGACCTAGCGCTTGAGTATAGGGCAGACGAGATACCCTCCAAAATACGAGTAACTAGGCTGGCTCTCAAGCTATTTATAGCAATATACGAGTACATTGCAGTACCTAATGTACCTATGTTTGTAATAATTTCACTAGGGACACCCACAGTATGTTTCTGGTACTGAGTGGTCTGTTTTCTTCAAAATAACCCTAGGTCTAAGTCCCCCTAAGGCGCCTTACTTTAAACACAGAGGAAACACAAATATTTCACAAAGGTAGCTACGAGTACCTACTTTCTTTATATACCTACCCATTACCTACTCTTTGTACCTACTTATACAATGTACCTTATTACCTACAATGGATATCTAAGTAAGTATGTACATATCTAAGTACCTATAATGTACCTACCTAGCGATGGCACTGGTCATATCGACGGTCGACGTAGCGTCCGCCAAACGTAAGTGAATTTTCGACGTCCTTTCTGATTTTTTGACGTTCCTTCCTTTTTGGAGGTTTTTGTTTTCGTAGAGTATGTAGAATTGTAGATGTTGTACATTTTCAGCTAAATTCCTTTTTTTTTATTTATTTATTTTATTTTTTTTTCTGAAATTTTTGAAATTTCATGACTGAGAAATGTCTGGAAAGTGGAAATCTTCTAGATTTTTTACATAGAGGCATACCTGGGTAAAGAATTCGACTCGAAATATACCAACCTCCGATTCGAAGTCAACTGCGCTAACCATGGCCGTAAAAAAAAAGTATGAAGGGTGGTACCTACCTACCTAGATATAAAATTATTTAACTTCAAATTGAATCATGTATGTTCCTCAATTTCGGATTAACTCAACCTAGTTTTTCCCAGAGATACGCACACACCATAGGTACATACCTAGTGCAGAAATTGTTTGGATCTTACGATCCAAATATAGTACCTAATCGTATACACAACCCTGATTCTAGTCTAGGCCATAAATCAATCACTATCTATTTGCCTATTTTGCCATGAAGCTGAAGATCCTCTACACATTTTTTGGACGTACCACAGCGTTACGAATTATCTTCTTTGCATCTCTAAAAGTAGCTAAATGGTTTTAGATTTGATAGTCACCCAGCCTGAGTCTGCGCAGTGGCGTAGCGTGTATGTATGGCGTGTATGGCGGCCATACAACTCAAAAGTTCACTCTAATGCCCATAAATATTAATGGCATGTACTGTGATGGGACTTGGTCACTTGGTAGACCTGTGCATGAGCCCTACACGCCCTACACTTAAATTTAGACCACGCTACGCCACTGAGTCTGCGGGTAATCGCATGCTGCTGTCGGGTCTCGCTGCTCATTTAAAAATGTCACTCCATAAACTCATAAAATTGTCTGAGCTGAGTGCATCAATTTGAGTTTGAAGCATCATAATGTACAAGTACCTACCTAGTACCTGCCTAAATTTTTATGAAAAGAAATAAAAATCTGATAAATCTGAGTAGTATACAATACATAGGAATTTATACCTACCTACCTACCTAGGTAATGTCTTATTATAGTTCGTTTTGAAAAAGGTGACATTTGGACCAACCTCCATGGCCGAGTAGGTATGACTTACATACCGGAGGGTCTGGAGGTCCCGGGTTCGATCCCCAGTGTGGTCGAAGTTTTTAGGTTCTTTGCTTGGAGTTCGTACTCAGCCTCATAAGGACATTTCAGTATCTTCGTTTATCGAGGAACGACGAATTGCCAGTGCATATGTAGGTAGGAGTAGGTACATAATATGTTTGTAATATTTAGCCGGAGGACATATTTTTTCTCATGTTGGAATATAGACACATGTTGAATACAATTGTCTTAAAAAATACATACGTCTTCCTACGTAAATAAAATAAAAAATAAAATTGAGATGGGAATACACTTAACTTATGTACCTATATAGCAGTGGTTCCCAACTGGTGGTCCGCCGGCAGGTTTCAGGTGGTCCGCGAAGCCGTCCAATATATATATTTTTTTTTCCTACTCCTGTAAATTTTCGGTTTTCCGTAGAAGGTGTGCTATTTGTTTGACAAATACTCTTTGAGGTATTTGTGAACAAAGTAACATTTTGCAGAATGTTCCACCAAACCATTATTCTACACTGAATCCAAAATCAGCGCACACACTTATACGTCCCCAATACATTCCGTCAGGACTAGGTTGATGTTTCATAAAACCAAGACAAGACGGAGACATACTCGGAACGTAAGTGCGCCTTTTGCTAAAGGCGTCATTCCGGATCGGGCTAGCAGAGAAATCAGAGAATTTTTTTTCGTTTTTGAATTCAAACTAACGTAATTTGCCGGATGCATATATAATCAAAGCGTGCCCGCACCGCGTTCCTGTCAAGGTTGTACAATATACATATATATACAGCACTACATACATAAATATACAGCACTATACATAGGGGAACCTGCGGTACAATGAGACGCAAAAGTTTATAGGAGATCTAAAACCCAGAGTGTTTGGATTCCAGTATTGTACCAATAGGTAAAGGGAACTTTCCTCCAATGGTTTTCGGTTTACTTTCACCATGGAGTTTTGTTAGTTGCTACTTGTGATTGTTTGTGGGAAAAATTATTTTTTGAATCAATTCAGTTCATTTTTATTGTCACATGTTGTCAGTTGTTACTCCAGTGTGAAAGTTCATGTTTCTTTGAACAAGATTCAGGACGTAAGCAGTAGCATCTTGTGACTTGCTATACTTGCGACGTATTACCTCAGTGCGAAATGCGCCTTATTCTTACTATTTACCCACGTTTTGAATGGTAGGTACATAATAGGTAGGTACAATATTTGAAAAGAAATGCGACTGTTTACAGCAAGTAATAAATAAATGATATATGTAGGTAGGAGTAGGTACATAATATGTTTGTAATGTTTAGCCGGAGGACATATTTTTTCTCATGTTGGAATATAGACACATGTTGAATACAATAATTGTCTTAAAAAATACATACGTCTTCCTACGTAAAATAAAATAAAAAAAATAAAATTGAGATAGAAATACACTTTACTATGTACTTGTACCATGTACCTAGGGTTAGACGTACCATTGAACTCGTGTATGTCCAAACTTATGTTGGAAATGGCGGACATGCGGAAAATAACTATGTTGTGCGACAATGTTTACTAAATGTTAGTCGTGATACGATAGTTTCCCAACATGTCCACAGTTAGGAAACATTGTCGCACAACATTATAGTCCGATATTTCCAAAGGCCAGCCACTCACTATCAGGTAGACCTGACAGACGGACCTTTGTAGCCGTACTTGTCAGGTCTCCCTGATAGTGTGTGTGTGCTCATCAGGTGTACCTGTCAGGTCTCCCTGATAGTGAGTAGGCCAGCCACCGAAGAAAAATTCGCAACACTGCCTCGGTGGTGTAGTGGTCAAAACGCTCGCCTGGTAAACAGGAGGGCGTGGGTTCAATCCCAGCTGAGGTATAGAATTTTATCCTCAAAATAATTTGAGAATTTGACCATAATAATAGTAGTAGCCTACTGCTGGAGTAAAGGGACTTTTCAGTGCTATGCGAGCAATATAAATAAGCACTATTATTATTATTATTATTATTATTAGATATATAACACAGAAAAATTCGTGCAGTGTGAACAGGCTTGCAGCTTGAATACCTAGATAGGTACATTCTACGTTTGTTTTCTTCAAAATAACCCTAGGTCTAAGTCCCCCTAAGGCGCCTTACTTTAAACACAGAGGAAACACAAATATTTCACAAAGGTAGATACGGGTACCTACTTTCTTTATACCTACCCATTACCTACTCTTTGTACCTACTTATACAATGTACTTATTACCTACAATGGATATCTGAGTATGTACATATCTAAGTACCTATAATGTACCTACCTAGGTAGCTGGGTTTACAAATGAGTTAATTCTCGAAACATTTCCGGACCATGAATTTCTTCAATTTAGAAACGAGAAACGTCATCATCCCTTGGAGGAGAAGGAGGAGGAGAAAGAGGAAGGAGAAGATGGAGAACGAAAACGATCAGAAGGAGGAACAAAAGGAGGAAGAGGTGGAGGAGAATAAGGAGGTGGAGGAGAAGAAAGAGAAAGAACAGGTGGAGGATGAAAACGAGAGAAAGGAGGAACAGAATGAGGAAGATGAGGAGGAGGAGAAGAACAAGGGAGAGGAGTAGAAGACAAAAAGAAGGAGGAAGGATGAGGTGAAGGAGAAAAGGAGGAGGAAAAAAAGGAGAGAAGAAGAAGAAGAAGAAGAAGAAGAATGAGAAGAAGAAGAAGAATGAGAAGAAAAAGAAGGAGAAGTATATAGCCAAAGGCACTCTAAAAAAAAAAATTCAACCCTGAACATGCCAGCAATGTGGTCACCCTGTAAGGTACCTACTCAAACCATCAGTCAGTAGTCATTACGTCAGTTCAGTAGGTAGTCAGTACCTACTATATCACACCCACTATTAGTCTCCCCTCCTCCAATACAGAGGGCGATAAGGGGAAAGATAGCTAAACCTTTTCTACTTTTTACTTTCCATGTCCTATGATACCTAAGGAAAGTATAATGTACCTACAATACATACCTAATCTGCTGAAATTTTCGACCCTTCTAAAACTAGAACTAAAAATCAGAAAAATATACCTATAGGTACCTACTTGTTATTTAGTAGGTAGTACTTACCTATACTGACCAAATTTGTTAGTTAGTGACAATTGTGAAAATTCGACCACTTTTTCGATGGTTGGAGGGTAAAAAAATCCAAAATCGTCAAAAAATCCAACAATTTTCTATTTATTCAAATAGAAGATAACATGATGAAAAGTAGTACTATTATGATTGAAGATCATATTATTGTAAGAAAAAAGAAGATGATTTGTGCAGAAAAAACTGTCAATTTGATCTTGAAATTTTATCAAATTTTCATCAGCCTTGTACCTAGATATTATTACAAAAAATTGAAAAAAAAGAACTCAATGAAAAAATATCGGTAAAATGAAAAACAGCCAAAAATAATATATCTATTTTATTATTAAAATAAAAAACATTCGTCCCCATCTAGTAAGCCTTAATTTTTAGATTTAATGAGATGATTTCACACCTGGCACATCAATGCCATTGCACAGAACACAAAGTCCGGAAATGAAGGTTCATCAGTCATCACAGAAGTTAATTTAAGGAACAACTGTTGTGTTTTATTTTAAATTAAATATGGAAGTCACATTTGTAAAATTATTACGAAAATTTTTAGTTAATGTTATCTGAAAATAATAATAATAATTAATTGACAGAACGATCTATCTATGTTTTAACTCGACCGTTTTGCATTTGGTTTAGATATCTGTCAGTTTGGATGTTCCGCTATAACTCCCAATTGCCTGGTCTGATTTTGATGAAATTTGGTACACATCTTTATTAAATCAAGGCACGTCGCTGATTGAAATTTGGGGCCCCGAAGTTGAATGGGGCCCCCGTTACGATCTTTCAAAACTTTACGATCCCCCAATACAGTTGCCACGCATATCAATACATATTCATATGTGTGGGAAATCATGATGGTAAACCCCTGACAATCTATTGTTCTGTTTGACGTCACACATATTTGAACTCTTTCATTAGAACGGAAAATAAAAATTGAATTTTCGACCTTTTACAGTTATTTTTTGACGTCACACATCTTTGAACTCTTTCATTAGAACGGAAAATGAAAATTGAATTTTCGACCTTTTACAGTTATTTTTTCGGAGTTTTGACCTCAGATTTGGATTTTTCACTAAAAATTGAATTTTCGACCTTTTACAGTTATTTTTTCAGAGTTTTGACCTCGGATTTGGATTTTTCACAACTTTTTACGTATGAATCGACCTTTTTTTATGATTTTTACCAATTTGCAACTGCTCCATTCTTCCAAGCAAGATTTAGTTACCTACATGATGACCTACATACCTAATAAGTATGCTCAAAGAAGTTTGATGGGAAACTGTAACTGTGTAAGGTCTTATCGTCCCGAAATGAAGAGAGAAATCAAATTTTTAAAAAGTAGGACATTTGGTTCCAAAAACCCGGACATTCCATCGAAAACCCGGATATTTCCCAAATTTTCAAAAATCCCCCCGGACGCCGGACAAACATGTAAAAACCCGGACGTCTGGAAACCCTATCTGTGTGTATGGATGGTGTGGGTACCTATGTTCTGTGAAGTACCTATAATGTACCTACCTAGCTAGCTGGGTTTGTTGTATACCTACCTAAATATTGAGATTTTCCTTTGACAATGTTTTGGTTCCGTCTTTATGGGAAGGAATATCTTCAGGCTAAAGTAGGCACCTATATCTACTGCTTGTTATACTAGAGGTAAAATTAGTAGGTACCTATACCTACCTTTCTTATAATACTGAGAAAAGAAGAAGAAAAAGAAGAAGAAGAAGAAGAAGAAGAAGAAAAAGAAAACCTGTAGGTATTGTGTCGGATTAATTAAGTGACGGTTCCAGAACTCTAATTCATCAGGGAGCTCGACACTTTAATATCTCATAGCCTAAAAATACCCTAAAATTCAGGAGCAATTACCCAATAATCGAGTTGTTTCACTCTAAAGGTAACACACTACCCTCACGTCATGTCACGTCACGTGAGAGCAGTGAAGCTATCGTGATTCCTGAACGAAATCACTTACAATATTATGGGAGAACTTTGAACCACATCTTTCTGATTCCCCATATGACCTCACGTGACGTGAGGGTAGTCTTAGGGTGGAATAACTCTAATATTGGGTTATTTCCCTGACTGAGGGAGTTGGAATGCTATTAAATTAAAATTTCGATACAGAGTTCCATATTCCGGAACCCAGTCACTCAACTGGGCTGCCGGCACCCTAGTTTTTTTCTGAATGTACCTCCCTAATATCTATTTACAATGTACCTATCTACCTATTCAATGGTTGATAATGAGATAAATATCGTAAAGGTATTAACAAACATTATTATCTTGTTTTTCGTGTCTTCCTTTATCCTGAAGCTACGTAAAAAAAGAAAAAAATGTAGGAGTTTACTTATTATTTTATTATTTAGTATACTTTTGAAATACCTATCTATGCCACCAAAGACATGTCCCAAGTTTAATAATAGAACAACATTGTGTGTAGGTATACTAGGTTTTAGCCCTAATTCAAAGGATAAGGCCGAAAAAATAGCCGTTATTAGCACCCAAGAATCAAACTCGTTACCTCCTGTGTGCAAGTCTAATACTTGACCACAGACAACAGAAGTTCGTAAATTCGTAGAAACTTAACCCATCTTTTAGAGCTGTTTGTCCCTGGCTTTTTTACTTTCCTTATGCTATAGGAAGGAAAGTAATGTAATCGAGTCATTTTTTTTTTTTTTTAAGAGAACGAAGCTTCTCCGTTCAGGGCGGAAATCGAACCCGCGGCCTAGCGCTTAAAATTCAGACGCCTCCAAGCTAAACTTCTGGATTTATTGATGCATAAGGAGTATATTGATATAGATTCTGACGTGACTTTGTGCATAAGGAGTGGGTACGGCAAACTAAAAATTTCATGATTCTAAGCAAAATGTAGGTACAGACTACAGACAAAAGTAAAATTAAATTTGTATCAGATTGTTTACAATAGTCAAGACACAGAAGTTTTACCTACCCATTGTTTGTATTGTACCTACCTACCTAAAGCTAGGTACTACCTATTTTACTAACAATGTAACCCGTTCAAATATTTGCAATCAAAATGCCAAGATACTGTAGGTAGTAGGTACCTAGAGACCTAGATAGGCAGATAGGTAGGTACAAATGCAAATTTAGGTACATATTTGTTGACTCTGGAAAACGAAGATTGAAATCATTTGATTTCAGATATGTACAAGATGCGAGACGATACCTATACCATACGTAGATATCATTCGACCTAGAGTTACTCGCTACTAGAGCCTTTCCTGTATTCCGTCTGGAGCGGAATACGGAGAAAAGTTGCCACCATCCGGTGCAATCAATCATTCTAATAAAACACTACTAGTTGACCCGTCCTTTGTACGGGACCAGGAGACAAGAGGCACAACTTTAAAGCGCCGCCATTTTGAATCATGATGGAAAGTGACAATTTCAAGTAGCCTTTCACCCTCAGTTCAAGTAGCCTTTCACCACAAAAAATCATCCAAATCGGTGAAGTTTCACCCAAAGTCTCGTAAAAAGTGGACAAAATTTTCGAAAAAACTTGCGATTTTTCTTTCATTTTCAACGTTCTTTATTAGGACACTCTTTGTGATGGCATCTCTTTCATTATAATATGACTAAATGCCACCTAACAATCGATCTATATTCTCGACATAACTATACCAATAATAGTACCAAAGTATGATTTTATCATATTTTTTCCTTTTCTTTTTTATATTCTATTTTTTATTATTATTAGAATTTACATATTTATTCCAAAAATTGACTTCATTTGTCATTTTTTTTACCGTTTGTTGAACAAGTTGATTGAATGTGCATACATCATCATTTTAAAATGTTGTCTCTAAATAGGTATGTACCTACTTACCTACTTAAATATCTATCTACATACCAAAATTTTCGAAAAAACTTGCGATTTTTCTTTCATTTTCAACGTTCTTTATTAGGACACTCTTTGTGATGGCATCTCTTTCATTATANNCAACTTGGCTAGACGAACTACAGACGCTATACAGTTTGATATGTAGGTACATATTTGGGAAGGTAAACCATTACCGCCGCGCCACGTTAAGGCATAAAAAGATAAGAACTATCTTTTCGAATAAATCAGTCATATTTCTTGGTAGCACAATTTGCGTTTATGAATCCCTAATGTGCCGCAAAACTAGACGTCTACATCAAAATGTCCGCTGAATAAATGACCAGTGAGCACTAAAGCACTCAAGTCTGATCTTGATTCCATCCCTGGATCCTTTAATATCCATGAGATCCAGACATGTGCTTTGTTGGGCACCACTTACCTACATCCTCAGAAGATTTGGCATTTAGAAGATTTTAATTATTCACATCTTAGATGTATTGTTTACATTTGATGTGGATATGGTATACCTGTCGGAGTGAATTCACCAAATAAACACTCTTGTTTCTTGTGCCATAATAATAATAATAATAATAATAAGTCATATGTTTTTAAATGCCTATTTTGACAAGTCAAATGAATGTTGAGCATTTTCAAAAATCAATTTGATACCTATTGGAAAAGATTTGTACCACAATAGTGAACTGTGTAATCATATCAAGAGCAAATTCAGGTTGGTCTCTGGGAACCATATGACCTGCGTTTAGTACCAATACTTCATACAAGTTCTTTGCTTTCTTCACATATCCTTTCAGTTCGTTCTTGCAATACACAAATTCCCTGGGTTTTAAATGCCTATTTTGACAAGTCAAATGAATGTTGAGCATTTTCAAAAATCAATTTGATACCTATTGGAAAAGATTTGTACCACAAGTGAACTGTGTGATCATATCAAGAGCAAAATCAGGTTGGTCTCTGGGAACCATATGACCTGCGTTTAGTACCAATACTTCATACAAGTTCTTTGCTTTCTTCACATAATTATCCTTTCATTTCGTTCTTATAATACACAAATTCCCTGGGGGCCGTCCGGTAAGTTTCTTACCCAATTCCCACCAAAGTCAAGGTTCCTCAAGAAGTTTTCAGTGAAGGGATATGCCACAATAACATCTAACTGACCACTGTAGAATAGGACTCTGTACGATGGATTGCGACTGTCGAGGATGTTTTCAATGTTTCCTTTGACAGAACCCATGATATCATTCTTGAGGAATACATCTTCAGTGACAGACGTGTCGTACGTTGTATTTCCTACGTGTACAGCCTTTCTGAACGTAGTTGTGTTGAATAGTTCTACCATGAGGGTATTGGGTGTGTTATCAGCGATAGGGACCTGGTAGTTGTATAGGTTGGTGAAGTTTGTCAGTGTATTGTAGATGGTTTTGTCATCATGGAATGTACTAACGATGAGTTCATCATAGACGTCAAATGCTTCTCCTAGTTTCTTCTGGAAAAAAAAAAAAAAAATAGAAAGTAATAACTACTATATTTGTTTTATTTTATCGTATTACCCATTTATATCTTATACCTATTTAATTTTGATATTTATAATCATATCGTAAAAAAATAGAATGGATCTGATTATCTAGGATGTCAGATTCATACGCTAAAACTCCCACCATGGTACTCGAGTAATCTGGAGCTTCGTCATTGTGGCATATCCCTTCACTGAAAACTTCTTGAGGAACCTTGACTTTGGTGGGAAAGAAACTTACCTGACAGCCTCCAGGGAATCTGTGTATTACAAGAACGAACTGAAAGGATATGTGAAGAAAGATCGTACAGAGTCCTATTCTACAGTGGTCAGTTAGATGTCATTGTGGCATATCCCTTCACTGAAAACTTCTTGAGGAACCTTGACTTTGATGGGAAAGAAACTTACCTGACAGCCCCCAGGGAATTTGTGTATTACAAGAACGAACTGAAAGGATATGTGAAGAAAGCAAAGAACTTGTATGAAGTATTGGTACTCAATGCAAGTCATCTGGTTCCCAGAGACCAACCTGAATTTGCTCTTGATATGATTACACAGTTCACTCGCGGGATAAATCTTTTTCAATAGGTAAATCCATTTTCTCAAATTCCCAAATTTCATTTAAATTATCAAAATATATATTGTTATTTATTTATTTATGTATTATGGAGAGGTTTTATTGAGAGGACTGTAAAAACGGAGGTACAATCTATGCCAACTAGGACACAGTTCACTCGCGGGATAAATCTTTTTCAATAGGTAAATCCATTTTCTGAAATTCCCAAATTTCATCTAAATTATCAAAATATATATTGTTATTTACCTATTTATTTATGTATTATGGAGAGGTTTTATTGAGAGGACTGTAAAAACGGAGGTACAATCCAAGCCAACTAGACTGGCTTGTTTTTCTTTATTTCTTTCCTGAATTTCAGTCTAAGTGGAGAGGAAGAGAAGGGAGAGATAGGAGAAAGAGGCAAAGTGAAATACCAAAGAGGTACTCAATCCTGAACATAATAAGTCGGGACTAGACTGGCTTGTTTTTCTTTATTTCTTTCCTGAATTTCAGTCTAAGTGGAGAGGAAGAGAAGGGAGAGATAGGAGAAAGAGGCAACGTGAAATACCAAATACCAAAGAGTTACTCAATCCTGAACATAATAAGTCGGTATTTTAAAAAGACTTGTTAGTATAAAATGTTTAACATAAGTAAATACATAGTTGTAACAATAAGCTCAATAAAAGACGTTTTCTATTTCACACAGTCTTTTGACAAGGTATCTGTATCAATTCTGCGTCAGATTACGCGCTCCTCTAAGCTCCAAGCTTGTTTTGAAAGTATTGTTCAAATGTTTTGAACCTCCTGTTCTATCAGATGTTATTTATTCTAATGATATTAGGAGCTTGTTGTTATTGGGTTATTTGTTATACATATATATATCTAATGTTATTGGGAGCTAGGAGGTTGTTATTGTCTATTTTATCACTCTAAGCTCCAAGCTTGTTTTGAAAGTATTGTTCAAATGTTTTGAACCTGCTGTTCTATCAGATGTTATCTAATGATATTAGGAGTTAGGAGGCTGTTGGGTTGTTTGTTATATATCTAATGATATTGGGAGCTGGGAGGTTGTTATTGTCTATTTTATCATCTAGGTGGAAAATGAGTAGCTATGACATATAAATGCGCATAGCGACCGGTGCCAGCATGGTAGGTAAACATTGGATTTTAGGATTATTGAGCTACTGGGAAAATCCTACAATGCTGCAGTGAGCACCAAAGTTGTGGCATAATAAGACAAAGAAACTGCATTTACATTACATTTACAATTCGGTAAAGGGACTTTTCAGTCCTGTTTGGTCAGTATAAAAGGGCGCTAATAAATCGATAACAATTATTGACACATGTATCATAGGAGGTAATAATCTTCTACACACCTAGTTTACCAGGTGTTTTATTATTACTATTACCTGTTATTATTACTTTATTTTTATTATTTTTTTAAATCCTCAATTGTCAATTTGAAATTTTTGTCTTGGTTTTGTTGGATACCTTCTTTTTGAGTATTTCTTCTTGTTTTTCGTTTCTTTCTTTTTTTGTCTCTCTATTTTTTTTTCTTCCATTTTTGGTTAATTCCTTGTTTCCTTTTTCTTTTCTGCTTTTACTTTCTTTCGTTTTTATCATTTTATCCCAAACCCTGGCAAGATTTCTCAACAAACACAATGTTGTAGAATCCTTTTTTCTATTAATCTGCCTACAGTTCTTATCCATCTGCTGCTCCTCGTTCTCTTCCATTTTTTCCTCTTCTCCACCTCTTCATATTCATTTTCCTCCTCCTCCTCCTCCTCCTTCTTGACCGTAAAAAAAAAAAAAAATCTAGTCACCTACCTAAGTAATAATTTAAAAAATCCACCAAAACCTAAATCTGAAGGAAGGATGTCAGACCCAAAATTGAAAAACGACAAGAAAAATAGAGTGAGAAAGAGCGAACAGAACGCTTAGAGAGAAAGAGAAGGAGAGAAAATGCGATAATAGGTAGTAAGAGAACGAAGGAGAGGGAAGGTAGAAAGAGTGAGAGAGAAGGAAAGGAAAAGAGAGAGAGAGAGTGAGAGAGAGGGCGAAAAAAGGGAAGGAGGGGGAGAGGGGGAGTGAGAGAGACAAGTGAATTATAAAGAAATGATTATTATGTAAATAAATTGTAATGAGATCACGCACTCTAGGGAGTGAGAGAGACAAATATACGTATAGAGAGAGGGGGAGGGAAGGAGAAAAGAGGAGAGAGGGGAGAGGAGGAGGAGGAGGAGAGAGAAGGAGAGGGGATGGGTACGAAATAATCACGAAAAATCATACAAATTCAGTTATACGGTACCTCCTCCTCGAAAA
>NW_007378593.1:68810-98582 GCF_000475195.1 Diaphorina citri | reverse complement strand
GAGGATGTCATATGTCACCCATCCATTATGCACCCACACATATTGTTACTTCAACTCTAGGAGCCACTGACTCTTTGACTCTTTGAAGAATATTTTGAGGTATCTTTGGACTTCACTTAAACTATTTATTTCATGGATCCATCTCTCACAAGCGAGTAAAATAATGAACTTTGTGTCCTCCTGAAGTGACTTTGTAGACCGCAGAGATACCTAAATGAAAAGAGTCAGTTTTGTGTCGTTGAAGATCCTCTATCAGCAAAATCCATCGAGAACGACATAAAACTCGTATAGAAAGTTCATGTAGATCTTTTATTCTCTTCTGTATTGAAAACAAGCTGGGTCCGTCCCTCCGGGAATTTTATAGCCCGTAGTTTATTCGATTATTATTATTATTATTATTATTATTATAATGCGTAATCACTTTATTAAGGTACATAATATTACATATGGGAAATAATAACTGTTGCACTTGTTATTTTTGGACTAAGAGGGACCGAGGCTCGAAGGTAGCCTTCTTGACATGAATTACATTGCTAACTGTTGCACTTGTTATTTTTGGACTAAGAGGGACCGAGGCTCGAAGGTAGCCTTCTTGACATGAATTACATTGCTAACTGTTGCACTTGTTATTTTTGGACTAAGAGGGACCGAGGCTCGAAGGTAGCCTTCTTGACATGAATTACATTGCTAACTGTTGCACTTGTTATTTTTTGGACTAAGAGGGACCGAAGCTCGAAGGTAGCCTTCTTGACATGAATTACATTTCTAACTGTTGCACTTGTTATTTTTGGACTAAGAGGGACCGAGGCTCGAAGGTAGCCTTCTTGACATGAATTACATTTCTAACTGTTGCACTTGTTATTTTTGGACTAAGAGGGACCGAGGCTCGAAGGTAGCCTTCTTGACATGAATTACATTTCTAACTGTTGCACTTGTTATTTTTGGACTAAGAGGGACCGAGGCTCGAAGGTAGCCTTCTTGACATGAATTACATTTCTAACTGTTGCACTTGTTATTTTTGGACTAAGAGGGACCGAGGCTCGAAGGTAGCCTTCTTGACATGAATTACATTGCTAACTGTTGCACTTGTTATTTTTTGACTAAGAGGGACCGAAGCTCGAAGGTAGCCTTCTTGACATGAATTACATTGCTAACTGTTGCAATGTAATTCATGTCTAGAAGGCTACCTTCGAGCTTCGGTCCCTCTTAGTCCAAAAATAACAAGTGCAACAGTTAGCAATGTAATTCATGTCTAGAAGGCTACCTTCGAGCTTCGGTCCCTCTTAGTCCAAAAATAACAAGTGCAACAGTTAGCAATGTTATTTTCATTTGCATTGTTTGTCAGATGGTACCGTAATAACTCAAGAACAGTTGTTACAATTTTCAATTGATAGAGTCCTTTTCTTCGAGTGAAATATAGGTATACAGTTTAGATATGAATATTATGAATCTTTGTTGGTTATAATTCAATGTACGTAAAGACAAGAAATTACAAATTTCTATATTTCAAAAATGTTGTTTCCCTATTTCCTTAAAGATTGGCTGTACATTTGAGATCTCTGGGACACCCAGTATCCCAAACACTATTGCCAAGTTATCTCATTGTGAATGGGTACCCTGTATACCCACTATATGTCTGTATGTATATGGCGACACCCATTGCAGAGATAAACTATATACATACATATATTTTTTATTTAACTTAATTGAATATATTTCAATGATGTTTTTTTCTTCTGTGAGGTCAAATCTATTAAACTGATGCTTCGGCGTGGTCAGTCTTATACCTACCTATGATGAATTGAATGTACGATAAGACATCATTCTCAACAAGCTCTCAAGGTGAATTAAAATCATAAGCATTGAGATACCCACGAATATTGGGAATATCTCGTAATATGGGATTACCGGTCAACTTTAGAAATAAGGTAGATACCTACATCAAATAAACCAACTTACCGAAACTATATCGATGTGCTTCCTCTCTCAATTTCAATCTTCTTCAGGAAGATTGGTTAAACAACCATCAGCTCATCGCTCACTCTGAAAACCAAACAAATCATAAGGTAAATATATTTATGTATTAGACTATTAGAATTAAATACTTTGCAACAGACGAGAGAGTTCCTGAGGGAAACACCAAATACAATATTAGAAAGTTACTTACCTTACCTACAAAAAGAAAATAACTTTATTTTCTTCCTCTTTAAACTCAATGTCTCAATAACACGAAAATGGTGGTGCAAATTTTGTCCATAGAACAATAAAGCTTATTTTCTTCCTCTTTAAACTCAATGTCTCAATAACACGAAAATGGTGGTGCAAATTTTGTCCATAGAACAATAAAGCCAAAAAAACAAAAAAACTGGTTTTTGGGGGATTTTTTTTCACATTTTCTCACAAAAATGAGCTCTGATCTTGAAATTTGTCGCAACGACCTATGAACTCAAAGCGAGAAAGTTTTAGATAACACTTCAGTCGTTAATTTAAGATCGGTTTTAGCGTTACCTATGTTAAGCTACGCCGAGGAAGGCCAATAAATGGTTGGGTGACTTAAACATTATATTGGAAATAAAGGGAGAACGGGCTCTAGTCTTGATTTTAAATCATTACATGAAAGTAAAATCAAATCAAGAATGAGTTTTAAATAAACTGAATATTAAACAAATTAGGTAGGTACATAGGTACTGATTTTCTCTAACCACGATCGAATAAACTACGGGCTGAAAAATTTCCGGAGGGACGGGCCCAGCTTGTTGTTTGGCGGGTAAAATAAGGTGAGGTGTCAGATAGATTTTGAAAGTGTGTAAAATTGAGTATTGCGCGGAGACTTAAGTTCTTTACACCAGAGTGGGATAAAATCCAGCTCAAATGAAAAATCACTCAGGTGGTATTTATGGATATTCTTTTCCCTCATTATCCACATTTAAACAAATTTCAAAAAAGTTCAAGTTAGGGCGTAAGTCGCTAGAACACGAACCAAGGTCCGGGTGACCAGCCCCAAGCGGTTACACCCGACACTACTGAGCTTGTCGAGGTAATACCAGTGTTTAAAGGTAAAAAAAAGATAAGTATAGTCTATTAGCTTTATTTATGCACAAAACCGAAAGATCTAGGCGCACGGCAGTGCGCCAGGCCAAGTTCCGGCCTGAGCATTCCATTAAACAGAACAGGCTCGGACAGCTGACCCAAAATGTCCGTCTTCTCCATGACAGTGCTCCGGTCCATACTGCTGCCGTTACAAAGGCTGTTATGCAGGACTGTGGTTTCACAGATATACCCTAACCACCCTATACCGAATTTGTCACAAAAAACGTTAAAACATTAAAAATCCCTAATTTTCGAACACTTTGTTCATAGTTCATGGGTGTCGTTTTCTGCCGTTTGACAGTGCTCCGGTCCATACTGCTGCCGTTACAAAGGCTGTTATGCAGGACTGTGGTTTCACAGATATACCCTAACCACCCTATAGTATATACTAGACCCCTAGCAATTAATATCTGCTCTCAGGATTCAAATCTGAGCTCCGTGGCAGGAAATTTTCCAATAATAATGAAATCAAATCATTGTTTTTGGGCTATGTCGAGGACAGGGACTCAGCCCACCTTCTGAGGGTTATGGTACCTAGGCGATCCAATAAGTATATTGATGTCAGGGAAGACTTTGTTAAAAAATAGCCATGTCAGATTTTGTAGTTTCCTATTCGATCTAGGTCTGGCCGGAAACTTTTGGAACCCAACTACGTACATACATACCTATAGTGATATCTCCCTCTCCCTCCCTGTAATAAAACTTTTCATACTTGAAGTCCAGTACTTACTCATAGTTCAGCAAGTAGGTACCTAGCATGGTACAATGTACCATTGGTACATAAAATAACCATTAAATCAAATTGGATTTTGTAATAATAATAATTAAAAACTGCACCTACTAGGTAGGTATGGGGTTATGCTACGTCACAAGAACAAAGAACTCAATGATAATTATTACTGATGTAAAAACAGCAGGTAAGTTGTTTGAGGGAATGCAATATATTTCCCATTTGTTTTGTAGTTTGTATAGAAACTCACAACACATGGTCGAATAGTTTGGTACTCGGAGGTGTTTCAATATTATCTTCGGCAACATCACACAAACATCTGATATTGAGGTCACTCTAGACCTGAGAGCGAATAGAGGTTAGTACTCGTATGAAGCTATGAATGTGTTTCATACATAGTTAGTCTACTGACCCAGTGTTAAAATATTAACACAAGCAGGGTGTGTGTGAGAGAGAAAAATAATTATTTCTCAGGAGAAGTTCGGATATTTTACAAATATTAAGGTGGATTTCCACCAACGCGACCTCTGTCGTGCGACGTCACCTGTTTTCACTTGCAACATTTGTCGCGCGACGTGACCTGTTAAAAATTAAAGCACTCCCCGACAAAATCGCGCGACATTTGTCGCGCGACGTGACCTGTTTCCACTTGCAATTAAAAAATATTTTAATTTTTTTTTTTTAAGCTGTGTATTCAACGTGATATAGGGTGATGAAAATTATAAAAAAAATTAAAATTTTATTAAAATTAAAGCACTCCCACTCATAATAAGGAACAAACTAAAATGAAGAGTCGCGCGACACGTCCCCGACAAAATCGCGCGACGTGACCTGTTTCCACTTGCAATTAAAAAATATTTTAATTTATTATTTTTTTTAAGCTGTGTATTCAACGTGATATAGGGTGATGAAAATTATAAAAAAAATTAAAATTTTATTAAAATTAAAGCACTCCCACTCATAATAAGGAACAAACTAAAATGAAGAGTCGCGCGACACGTTTCCACTGGCATTGCTACGCGACATTCCTTTGATCCGGACCGACTTTTATCGGATAGAAGTCGCATGGTCGCACGACTTTTTTTCGTGTCGCGCGACACGTTTCCACTATGCGGCAAAAATCGCGTTGGTGGAAATCCACCTTTAGGTAGAACAAGATGGAAAGAGAAAGAGAGGAGACAAAAAGATAGAGGGAAGAGAGACTGGATGAGATAGTGACATTACTTGCTGTTAACTATTTTAAATTCCAGCAAAATGACAAGGCTCGAAAACTTTCACAACATAAAATCGGTTCCCCGACTGTAAAAAAAGTATTTACCTTATGGAAACACTAGTCTAATAGATAGAGGAATTTTAACAATGGCTTACCTTGCAATAATTAGAACAAACGATTTTTTTCATAGGATCGTTAGGTATGGTGGGGGAAGTGTCATACTAAAATCAAGACCTCGAGAGTTGAGGGAAGAACTTCTGATGGCGGCGAGAAACCGCCAGAAAACGGCCGAAATTTTGCACTTGTTTTTCGCTTTAACTCCTAGATCGTGCGTCCTACGCAATTTTTGATGGGAATCAAAATTAAAGTACACAAAATTGTTGAGAAAATTCACCTGAAAAATCAAGTGGTCACAAAGGGTGTGCCACCCCCCACCCTTCTCTTCCCCTATCTACCCACCCCCACCACTTTGAACTCACACCTGGAACCCCCATCCCCCATATCTCCTTCAATTTGGCCTGTTCCTTGGTAGGATGGTAAGACATGTATGTAGATTGTAGCTACCTATATTGAAAGTATACGTATGTTTTTGGAGGACTCCTCCATTGGAGTATACGTGTATATTTATGAGTTATGTTGTTAAAACAAACGATTTTTTTTTTCATAGGATCGTTAGGTATGGTGGGGGAAGTGTCATACTAAAATCGAGACCTCGAGAGTTGAGGGGAGAGCTTTTGGCGGCGGAAAAACCGCCAAAAAACCAATTTTCGCCCGTATTTCGACGGTTTTTCGGCCATACCCTATAATGTACACAGTAACAAAGGTAGGCGAATAGATATCGGACAAACAAAAATTAGGGTAAACGATTTTATTCTCTGAGATTGACAGGTAACATGAGGTAATTGTAAAAACAAATTTTAGACCTCCAAATCTGAGGGAGAACTCTGGGTGGCAAAAAAAAACCCGCCGAAATACGGCCGAAAATTGGTTTTTTTTGGCGGTTTTTCGGCCTCCAAAAGTTCTCCCCTCAGATTTGGAGGTCTCAAATTTGTTTTTACAATCACCTTATGGTACCTGACAATCTCAAAGAATAAAATCGTTTACCCTAATTTTTGTTTGTCCGATATCTATTCGCCTACCTTTGTTACTGTGTACATTTTGGGGTATCTTGAAAAAAAAAGCATCCAGTTTAAGGAAATTTTCTCAACTTTAAAGCTTTAAACGTATGTTTTTACTTTCCTTATCCTATAGGAAGGAAAGTTATGTAATCGAGTCAAATTTTAGATGGTCAGTTTTTAGTGCCAAAACACGTTTTGAGGTCCCTAGAGCCTAAATCCAAAGTTTCAGCCATTGGTCCGTGTGTCTGTCTGTCCTTCTGTCTGTCTGTAATTTGATAAATGCTCATACCTGGTAGGGTAGTTGGTAAGAACCTATAGTTGGTAAGACAACTAAATTTCGTTTTTCTTCCTTTATCCTTTAATATTTAGGTCGATTAGTCTATGAAAAAATTCAATATGAAGTCTAAACCTGGCAGTCTCAACCGAGCGGAGAGAGATCATCATTCTCTTAACAATCTATGTAATGAAAATTATTAATTACCTACCTAGGTATTTCTGTAATCACATCATCAATACAACATAGAGAACTCTTGAATTGTGAGACCACAAACTTCGCCACAAAACCGGCTGCAAAATGACAAATACCAAAAGTTTTTATCTTATTAATATCTACCTACATACACAGCTACAATAAAAGAATAAGTACCAGTTTTTAATTAATCAAATTCCGCCATAGGCGGCGATAGGGGGGGGCTTGGGGGGCTTAAGCCCCCCCAAAGTTATCAGGGCCTCTTACACTAGATAAAATTGGATTTCAGAATAATAATCCAAAACACCATTTTTTACTTTCCTTATCCTATAGGAAGGAAAGTAATGTAATCGGGTCAAATTTTCGATGTTCAGTTTTTAGTGCCAAAACACGTTTTGAGGTCCTTAGAGCCTAAATCCAAAGTTTCAGCCATTGGTCCGTCAAAGTGTGTGTCTGTCTGTAAACAAAATATCTCGAGAACGGTAAGAGCTAGAGAGTTGAAATTTGGTATGTATCTTTCAAATGTGACAAGGATGCGACACGAAACTTTTGGTTAAGACCGGTGCTACGGTTGGCGGCATTTTACCGCTTTTTGGCGGTTTTCTGTGTAATTTAACAATATCTCGGGAATGGTATGAGCTAGAGACTTGAAATTTGGTATGTAGTTCACAAATGTGACAAGGATGCAACACCAAACGTTTGGTTGAGATGGTTGCTGCGCTTGGCGGTATTTTGACCGCTTTTTGGCGGTTTTCGACCGTTTTTTGGCGGTTTTCAGCTATACTGACTAAACGGTTAGAGAAATTGTAAAAGTTACTATAGAACATAAAAATAAGCATCATTCAATAGGATAAGGAAAGTCGTGTGATGGTCACACCAGATTTTTTTATAATATAAATTAAATTGATCCCAAGGGCAAGGCAATGCCTAAACCCTTGACAAATGGAGTGTGCCTGAAGGCATGTGATGTGTTCCAATCCACTCGACCCCATCCCAAGGGCAAGGCAATGCCTAAACCCTTGACAAATGGAGTGTGCCTGAAGGCATGTGATGTGTTCCAATCCACTCGACCCCAAAATAAATAATACAAATACCTCCAATACCCCTACCTATTACTCAGACGATTTTTTTTTACGATTCTAAGGAACCCCCTCTGGGTTAGGTACTATTATTTATTATACAGAGATATAGATTAAAGCGACGATCCATCAAGACATGAAGATAAGGAATCTGTCAGATTGCCTATATAAATAAAATTGTAGATTTGTCTGTACATTGCTTAGAATCGTGACATTTTTGGTTATTCTTACTCCTTATGCATCCACAATTCCAAAAATCACATTAGAAAAATTTCTGTCTGTCGACATTTTTGGTTATTCTTACTCCTTATGCATCCACGATTCCAAAAATCACATTAGAAAAATTTCTGTCTGTCTGTATGTATGTATGTGTGTGTGTGTGTGTGTGTGTGTGTGTGTGTGTGTGTGTGTGTGTGTGTGTGTGTGTGTGTGTGTGTGTGTGTGTGTGTATGTCTGTCTGTTACGCTTTGATCAATAATATGAGGAATATACTTACAGGTTCATAGAGTGGCGTAGAAAATTCATTAGTGAGGGAATATCTATTTTTAGTCCGTCCTTCCTTTATTATTACAATAGTAATAAAAAGGTGTAAGGGACGGAGCTCATCTGATGTGCATACAGGGTGATGTAGAAAGAAGGGGACCTGCATATTATACCTACTGCATACAAAGTGCATCTTAATAGACCTACACCCAGCTCATCTGATGTGCATACAGGGTGATGTAGAAAGAAGGGGACCTGCATATTATACATACTGCATACAAAGTGCATCTTAATAGACTTGCACCCAGCTCATCTGATGTGCATACAGGGTGATGTAGAAAGAAGGGGACCTGCATATTTTGCATGATACAAACATGAGCAGAAATGAGTCTTTTCAAATGTATTTGCCTTGTGTACCTGGTCAAAATTCATGTTGAAATGTCAGATAAAATGAAAATAAAGAGCAATCAAAGTCACAAAACCTAAACATGATTCCTTTGGTTGTGTTCTATTCTCCATAAGCAGTCAAGATAGTTATTCCGTTTTATTACTTACTTTTCATTGTAAGGGACACCTCTCCTGTGGACAAACCCTTTAAAACAAAAAACAATTAGTGTATTTCGAAGAAGAAACCTAGGTAGGTATCTAGTATCTACCACCTATGCCTATGCTATGGGAAAAGTAAGTCATTATTACCATTCCTTTTGTCTCAAGTTGAAAATCGCAAACAGTTGACAATAAGGAAGGGACCTAGGTTTCTCAAGTCATAACTTCACGAGAGAATAGAAACACCTATGAGAATAGAGTCACCCTTCCCTGCTCAACACAATAGAAGAACTAATCAAACATGGACAACAAAATTCAATTGACAGTAGGTAGGTAGAAATGGGAGAAGACGCGTTCTATATAAGAAACAAAAAATCAAGTTGGACTCTTGTTCTTTTACGACGTCTCCATTGCAGACAAAAACATTTAAATGTACAATTATTTACATTAGGCAAAGACAAAGAAGAGGATGTCATATGTCACCCATCCATTATGCACCCACACATATTGTTACTTCAACTCTAGGAGCCACGGAAATTTTAACCTAGCCTATAACCACCGCCATAAAAATATGAACCTGTGTACAAAATTTCAAGTTTCTAAGACTTACCGTTTAGACGGCAACCTCTTACACACAAACAGAAAACCTCTCTTATTAATAAGATATACTACTTAGAACCCGTCTGACAGATAATCATTAAACACATCCAGACCATGTCTCCAATGATCTCGTTAAATTTTATTGTGAAAACATAAAACACGAGTTTTTGATTTTCTTTTTTATTCTGATTACTGTTTGTTCTTTGTTGGTAGGTTATATGTTTTATCCTCCATTTGCTCCCTGGAGTTCAATATGATAAGTACTTACTGGTACATATGAGGAAATTTTCCCTTCGCCACTAACATTAGTGGATGTGCCAAAGACACGAAGTGACAGTTTGACAAAATGGAGAGTAAATACCTCTTGTTGGATTGGGTATCATTTCATATTTTACATATTTGGTGACCTAATATCTTTAGTCTTTGTAGCTAGAATGAGCAAACGAGTACGTACTACGTTGGTACATATAATACAAGTAGGTATTGCATATTACCCCAATCAGTCGAAAAATGAATGCTGTACACACTGTAGATATCTTCTTTCTGTTTTTTGTGTAATACAGTAGGTATTGCATATTACCCCAATCAGTCGAAAAATGAATGCTGTACACACTGTAGATATGTACCTACCTATCTTCTTTCTGTTTTTTGGTGTAATACGGTATTACAGTATTACGAGCTACGCCACTACTACCTACCTAATGGTTCTGTAGAAGCACGTAGGGACACTGGACACTCCTATCTCTGCAAGTAAGATAGAGCGCAATGGAGTAGACTTGATATTATTGTGTATTGCAGTTAATTTAGCCTGCACCTCATTAACATCATCTTATTCCCCTCCTTTCCTTATTTTAAACCTCCGTCCAAGATATCATAATCATACACACATGGAATAACTCATTGGATCCTTGTTAGTTGTGTTATTTGCTGCTTGCATCATTATTTTTCCACGATTGAGGTTTCCCCAGAATTAATATTAATTTACAACGAGATGTTAAATATGCTATGGAAAGTACAACGCCAAGGAAATTCTAAAGGTTGTCCCGCCTAGAAATCCCTAACAGGTTTCTATCTACGAAGGTAAATACATAAGTAGCTGGTACTAACCTACTTTGAAAGGTGCCAAGAAGCTACATCACATGGCCATGATCATATTGATGATACCACATGTTTGATATAAGAGTAACTTCCAAAGAAATCTACCCATACTGCTGTAAGGTCCGTGTCATAGCATGTTCAACTGCTGTAAGGTCCGTGTCATAGCATGTTCAACTGCTGTAAGGTCCGTGTCATAGTATTTCTATCGCATGGTGGGACTCATGCATAAGTATTGTTTCTGCTGTATTGTTTCTGGTGTATGAAGACATTTTGATAGTGATCATCATATTGGAAACATAATGGTTGACACTCTGATAATACCTCATGATCATAATTGACAAATAACAGTACCTACCTACCTGCCTGTGTTACCTGCGTCCTCATAATATAACACATGCTGGTGCGTCAGCGAGATATTATGTTGTCCTCTTCGAGTGTAGATACCTCTATAGTAAGAATGAAAACCAGCTACTCAGCGTTTTACCATTTTTTGTGAATCCTGAAGGATTTATTTAGACTCTAAGGAAGAAAGTAGTCTAAAGGCTTAGATTTTTATTAATATTTATTTGAGTGTGCCAACATATTTAGACTTCTAAAAGGAATAGGTATAGAAATGTCACTTTTAAAATAATAAATAAGTAGAAAATCTTTATAACAAATACAGTAAGTATACTACTATTTTTTCCTTACTTATTTTGTTTGATTTCATTTCGCCATGTTTCTCGAATGTGTTTTGTCCACGAGGACCGATAGGATTATCCCGTCCTGATACCGCTAGCGAGAAGTTATTAATAAATTCCAGCTTACCTGACTAGCAACTGCTTGCACTTCACACTATCACTATCACTGTTACTATTATAGGCCATAGGTGCCTAACTCTCTGGTAATCAATCAAATATCTTGCATATCAGGAAGGTTTTTCACGTAAAATTCTGCAACACCGCGGCGCTGTGCCGTGGAATTTCTACACATCAGGTTCGGCAAATTCAAGTGGAAATTTCAATGCATTTTTACCGTGTCCAACTTGATTAGGTACTTATACATATAAGCAATATAAAAATACTTTGATATAAGAGTAACTTCCAAAGAAATCTACCCATCATGATAGCTATTAGGAAGGTGCCTCTAATCAATATTTTTTCTTGAATGTCAGGAAACAAAGGCGAAAATGTTTTTTTTTCCACAGAATACCTAACCATCCTAGTTATTTTATCTAAGAAAATGGGAATAGGTGCCTATTTACAGACCTAAGTTAGTCCTGACTTTAGAAAGTTCACAGTCCCAATCTTTATCAATGAGACTTTACGATATGAAACTCTCTTCAGAGTCTGATGGTAAATCACTCTGCATAGTAATCTCATTCAGTACACCATCACCAGTGCCAACATGTTGTAATAATGTTCTAGGAATCTAGGGGAACAGCCCTACAAAAAGCCCTATAGAAAAAATAAAGAAGGGGACCCAAATATAGAAGATTATTCTCTTGAACGAAAAGATGCTCCGATAGAAGAAAGAGAAGAGAGAAAGAAGGGGACCTGCATATTATACCTACTACATACAAAGTGCATCTTAATAGACCTGCACCCAGCTCATCTGATGTGCATACAGGGTGATGTAGAAAGAAGGGGACCTGCATATTATACCTACTGCATACAAAGTGCATCTTAATAGACTTGCACCCAGCTCATCTGATGTGCATACAGGGTGATGTAGAAAAAAAGGGACCTGCATATTATACCTACAAAGTGCATCTTAATAGACTTGCACCCAGCTCATCTGATGTGCATACAGGGTGATGTAGAAAAAAGGGGACCTGCATATTATACCTACAAAGTGCATATTAATAGACTTGCACCCAGCTCATCTGATGTACATACAGGGTTATGTAGAAAGAAGGGGACCTGCATATTATAGCTACTGCATACAAAGTGCATCTTAATAGACTTGCACCCAGCTCATCTGATGTGCATACAGGGTGATGTAGAAAGAAGGGGACCTGCATATTAAGGAGCGCGGTAGCGCTCCGCCCCGCCAAGTCAAGAAAGTTTGATTATACCTACTGCATACAAAGTGCATCCTAATAGACTTGCACCCAGCTCATATAGGGTGATGTAGAATAAATCAGTACTAAAGTTTCTTTTCTTCATCAATTTATCCACAACTCTTTAGTAGTTAGGTGCATCTTATCATACAAAAGCCATGTGATGGACAAACCATGATCATTCACTAGAAACCAGAAATATCCATGCTTCATGAAAAGAACATATCTTGAACCCTCCAATATCATACACAGTACCTATCTTTTAGACATTTTATCCCTTTCAATACGCCATTACAAGTAGACATCCTAAACCTAAATTCTCTCTACTAGGTATAAGGTAAACGCAAGTGGATTTTATACAAAGACGTGTTGTCAAATCAATCTTTCCACTATATTCACCCATGTGTTAAAGTAATTCGGATCAAGATGCAAGGAGAGGGTGAAAGTTAAGGAAATACCTGAGGGCACTCAGACTTGAGTGCAGGCAACCCAGGTAGCTCACACATTAGGCTGCGATTACTTTGGATTTTCCATTAAAATAAAATAAAATGAAATAATAAGTAAAGACCTTTTACTTAAGTAATGATTTTTATTTTAAAATAGACTCAATGCTCAAAGGTTGTATTTTAAACAAAGCTTTGGAACTTCAGGAGATAAAAAAAAAAAAAGTTTGTGCTTGGAAAAAGATTTTCAGTGGATGGAAAGCAAAAGTTTTGCTCGGTGGTAATCTAGTTGTCATGGAAACAATCACTAGACTGGGAGTAAATAATTTCAACTTGCTGCTTGCTGTCCCAAATTCCCCGTGGCGTGGTCTTGTTACAACCTCAAACATTGAGGGAAAGAAGAAAGAATCAAATACATATTATATTTTCAACTTGCTGCTTGCTGTCCCAAATTCCCCGTGGCGTGGTCTTGTTACAACCTCAAACATTGAGGGAAAGAAGAAAGAATCAAATAAGTACATATTATATCTCTAGTCCTACTTTTAGTATACGTAACCTCGTAACTTAGTTTTTCCGTAATGGGGAAGAATGATACACCCAAAAAATAGGTTGACAGTTGCTTCTAACATAGATAATAGTTTAATAGTTATAATATTAACAACGATACCTGTCAAGAAACTGTTTTTATATTAAGTATATAGGTATAAAAATAATTGACCGAACGAAGTGAAGGTCTATGTTTTAACTCGACCGTTTTGCATTTGGTTTGGATGTCTGTATGTTCCACTATAAGTAAATCGCGATTGCCTGGTCTGATTTTGATGAAATTTGGTACATATGTTCCTTGAATCAAGGCACGTCGCTAAACTTCACGATTTACCGGCATTTTTTAAATCGATTTATCTCGGTATCTAGAAGTCGTAGAAGAAAAAGAAAAATTCCGTTGGTCCTCAATTTCCCTGCTCTATGACTTTGAAACATCACCCAAGTAAGCGCAACTGATCTATTCAGATACATAATATGTTACTCTCATGTGCCCAATACATTGGGAATCATTTTACATTTAATATTTTCACTGGTCTGGTAAACAGAAAAGCGCACATAGAAAGTTATACTTTAAATTATTTATACATTTTAATATCTGGAACATTGGCTTGTAGATACATTCAACACCTAATAAGTAGGTAACTGAGAAAGTGCACTCTGCAGTAAATAACCTTCCACTTTTTTCTCTGAGAACTCCTGCATCAAGTATGATTTATCCTTGATCTGCTCGTTATTCCAAGACCTTACATTTCATCGGTTTACTTACTTCTTACTTGTGTAAAGTACTCTCGCCCTCCATTATACCTTACTCCAAAGCCAAATATGAGAGTCAAAAAATAATGTTATTATGAATTGTAATTAAATATAAAGTATGTACTTGGGTACATATTATGTACATGTAAGAAAGGCATGCATTGAAATTTGGTCTAGATCGTCAAGCCAAATATGAGAGTCAAAAAATAATGTTATTATGAATTGTAATTAAATATAAAGTATGTACTTGGGTACATATTATGTACATGTATGTAAGAAAGGCATGCATTGAAATTTGGTCTAGGTCGTTTAGGATCTTGGTCATCCGAGATGATGATATTATGTATAATAGATCTTACTCTCAAGTGATTTCTCTCTCCGGTATGAGAATTATTTGTGATGTAATGTAGACCGGCCACTCGCTATCAGGTAGACCTGACATGCACGCCTAAACAAGTCAGGTCTACCTGATGAGCACACACACTATCAGGTTGACCTGACAGGCGGACGTGTTCAGGTCTACCTGATATCTGATGAGCATAGGTAGACCTGACAATTCAGTGCTGTCAAAACTTGGAGTCTACCTCTTGTTCATGCTTTTCATAATACTCGTATAGCGTGTTATGAATGTCATGATACTCTACTATCCATCTCATGATCATACTTAGTTGATGCTACATGGAACCTGGTACCATTATTCTCCTCTGCTGGTTCAAGATTTTATCTTGACAGATGTAAGTTATTGAGGTGTGTCACAGGACACTGTTTGTTAAAGTCTCAGCTTAGGCAAAAGAATCTGAGTGAGGTCTACAGTTCACAGAACCACTAGTACCTGCATGTCTACTAATGCTCCCGTCCACCTTATACCACAGGTCTGGTCTATTCTGTCTGGGTAATAAAAAACCAGAAGCCTTTCAAGAGTGAGCTGAGCCAGTCAATTCAAGAGTTATACCACAGGTCTGGTCTATTCTGTCTGGGTAATAAAAAACCAGAAGCCTTTCAAGAGTGAGCTGAGCCAGTCAATTCAAGAGTGAGGAGCCAATATACGTATTACGTACGTATTCCAAGAATCCTAGCCACTCCATTTATCTTCAGAGTTTATTACCCATAGCAGCGATTCTTAACCTAAACCTTGCTGTCTCCTAGGTATATTGATTGAGCTTTAGCATCATTTGTTCTTTACGAAAACATAAATGAACAAATGAAATAACAGTTATAAATGGACTTGATAAAGAAGAATTTACCCTCACTTAATTTTTTAATTTCTGAAAGTGAGTGAGCCGCCCAGACCTGGCGTGTGTTTGTGAACAACTGGTCCTAGTACCTAGTAGTTACACCTATACCTATACACATTGCACAGGTAATATTATGTGTAATAACCACCCTTGAATGCCCCAGGCACCTCTCTACCTGTGCGTCAGGTGCGCCAACACATAATGAGTGCTGAATCCTCCTCTACTATAATATCTACAGCTCCTCATTATCATTCTCAATAATAGATATTTGAATAGCCAGGGAATAGAATTTCTATTATAAGGGGCGTATTGATTACGGACACGAAACAATCATAATGAAAGCCTCCTGAGTCCTGTTTATGTTTATACTCATTTGACGTAATTATAGAATTCTGGTATTCAGTAGATACATACTAGATACTGGGGGAGGATATGGTTTTCCATGTGCTGTAATGTTTGATCGCAACCAGTGCTTAATCGGAGTACTTACTCCGGTTCATAAGCATTTCCAACGGAATGCAAGAGTATAGTCCATTTCATAGCATGTTCAACTGCTATAGGACCTTACAGCAGTTGAACGGACCTTACAGCAGTTGAACAAACTATAACACGGACCTTATAGTCCTTTTTTTTAACATAAATAAATTATGAATGGTGGAGATGCCAAAACTCCATTATTTTTCCTTTAGGTAGTAAGCCTTGGTTTAATATAAATAAATTATGAATGGTGGAGATGCCAAAACTCCATTATTTTTCCTTTAGGTAGTAAGCCTTGGTTTAACATAAATAAATTAAGAATGGTGGAGATACCAAAACTCCATTATTTTTCCTTTAGGTAGTAAGCCTTGGTTTAACATAAATAAATTATGAATGGTGGAGATGCCAAAACTCCATTATTTTTCCTTTAGGTAGTAAGCCTTGGTTTAACATAAATAAATTAAGAATGGTGGAGATGCCAAAACTCCATTATTTTTCCTTTAGGTAGTAAGTCTTGGTTTAACATAAATAAATTATGAATGGTGGAGATGTCAAAACTCCGTCTTGGATTTTCGTCCAAAGATTTCAGCGAGATTGGTGGAGATGGAAAATTTCCCCAACGTAAATTTAATGTGCCCAAAATGCTTAACCATATTCACTGATTTCTCCTAGGAATAGGATTGTAAAGAGTTAACATGTTTGGATTCTCTAGCAGGTACAACATGGCGTAAATAGGGTTGTCGTTTCATTTTATTATTAACTCTGGATGTAACGTGACTTGATAACTGATGAAACAGTTTGACTTGGCTGTAAGTAGCTGTAGCATAACACTACGGCCATCATCTGAACAAGAATTTATATTTATACTGGTTGACAATTATTTTACATACTAATACCTATGTTTGTATTATGTGTACCTATACCTATGCTACGTGTTGTATTACCTATTTGTTTTTATGTCGGCGTCGGACTATACTGGAAATGCTTAAACCCATAGTAACGCACATACCATTGTGTACATAGTACATACATGGGTAGATAAATGGTAGATTTGTTAGTTAGAGATATTTAGTTGTTACAGATAGGTTTGTTTATAGATAGTTTATAATAGGACGAGAAAGTATTTTTGTAAGAAATGTCCACCCTGAAGAAATGCACTGTAGTACCGGGGTGGGCATTTCAGACGAATTTTCTGTTGAAATAAATAAATAAATAAAGAGGGTAGATAAATAGGAAATTCAGTGTCTGAGAGATGAACTGTTTTCTCTTCTTCTGTTGCTCAGTTAAAGTTAGCTTGTCTAGAGCTGGTCCTCCTCCTCCTCCTCCTCCTCCTCCTTCTCCTCCTCGTTCTCCTCCTCCTCGCTTTTTCCCGTGTTCAGACGGGGTCGGCGCGGCTTTTTTTTCGTCAGCCTCTCAATCAGCCCTAGCTAGTAGGGTCATTGTTTTGGGCTGATATTTGTCATTATATTATGAGTAGGTACTATAGCTGTGTATAATTATTAAGTTTAACTTTATGTATATTTGCAATCAGTCTCATTCACATTGTAAACTTGAGTCTGAAATTATTCAAGAACTAGGTAAAAATATGAAATATGTAGGTACATTAGAGATTAGACTACAACAGAACAAGCCTCAATAAATGAACTGAAATCCTTGTGAACTGTGAGAAGTTTAAACGTCAATATATGTAGATAATAATAATGTTACGCTTTGATCAATAATATGAGGAATATACTTACAGGTTCATAGAGTGGCGTAGAAAATTCATTAGTGAGGGAATATGGGGGGGGTACCTACAAACAACAATTTACCCAAAATTTTAATTTATTTACATCAATAATGGTTTGCATCATGTCTCGCGACTGATAATATTATTATCATAATAAATGTTAAGTACCTGGCTACTCCACTGATGTTCATACGTACAAGTGTATGCCCACTACACCCCCCACCCCCTACTCCACTATCAAGTGTTGTATTTCAATTAAACATAATCCCCTGGGGGGTAGGACCCGTGACATGAAATTGTACTTAATGTAGGCAAGGCTTTAGTTATAATGACGTGTTTTGCTTGTATCTGAAGTCTAGAGGAGGGATTCAGGGGTTCATATTATTAGGTATAAGCTGTAGGGTGCTCCTAGTTACTACTATGAGTAGAACAGGTAGCTAAAACCATTTATCTATTTGAAAATAAGATTCAGATATCTCATCTATTCTTCTGTTGTTGTTAACTCTAAACTACTCTAAAGATCTACGTCTTGGATTTTTTTATTTACCAAAAGGTATACATATACAATTATAATACACAACTGTTGGAAAAAAGTAAACAAATGAGTACCTACCTATTATTAAAAACAAGGTAGGCACATTAGACTTTTACTAGTCAAAAGATACCTATTACATATAAAATATATTTTAATTTGCCTCCTAGTTCTTATACCTACATAGGTACTTCTTATTTAAATAAAATAGAGTACCTACCTAGTTCCTTTAGTACTTGAGGTATGGTTTGATACTTGGAGGTAAGTATAGCTTTTCTCTTTAGCTAGCAACTAGCACTAGGAACCTAGGTATTAGTTTTATTGTGAATAAAATGAAGTTTGATCGAAATAACAGTACCTTTTACTCGTAGGTACTTGAGTATTGTACTTTACATGGGGTTATTGTTCCACATTGTGAGTGTTGCATAATAAAAACACCTAGTCCCGTGTTAAAATAGCTATTTCTCATCATCACTATTACTATAATGGTGGGAATTTGATTTCTTGATTAGGTAGAAAAATATTTATATTAGGTACCTACCATTATTATTATCTACATATATTGACGTTTAAACTTCTCACAGTTCACAAGGATTTCAGTTCTACGTGAAATCTGACGTCACAACTCTTCGAACTTTTTCATTAGAACGGCAATTAAAAATTGAATTTTCGACCTTTTGAAGTTACTTTTTTGGAGTTTTGACTTCAGATTTGGATTTTTCACAGCTTTTTACGTAGGAATCGACCTTTTATTAATAATAACTTAATAATAACTCCTCCATTATAAATACCTAGCTACCTAGTCTAAATGTGTTTCGTCTGTAAAGCCCAAGTACTTTATTGGGTTCGGCTCAGTTATTTGGACTAAAATCGAGTGAGATGGAGAGCTTTGTTGCTTCCCTATGTCCCTCACGGGATAAAAGAAATTAAAATATTTATTTATTTGTTTGTATTTCAGGCGGAAATGTCTAGCATGTACTTCTCAAAGCTAGGTCGTAGCTTATTCGTTCTTGTACTGGTTGTCTATTTGTTTGGTGATCTTTCCATCTACTGCGCCACCGTAGCCGAACGGCAATTACTCATAGGATCTGGTAGTAACAGCATTGTAGTATTGTGTTTTGGCGCGGATTACTAAAGACACAATAACCAAGTCTTTGTTTATTGGGGCGATAATATCAGCCATGCAAGTCAGAGTACACGTTCACTCCTCGTGTACCTACATAATTGAGTATGACATTGTCTAAGTGTTCACGACAAAACGTCTTTAAACATTTTGAAACTTGAAATTTTGTGCATTAGGAATCCTGAAAGTTTAACCGCAGAGCTTACTCTTCGTGATATTCAATATCTCATATCACAAATAATATCAACCAATCAATGAAGTGTGAAACTAGAATTAAAAGAACTGAAAGATGAGAATTTAAAAACCGGGGCATAACGAAGTTCTTTAAGTCATGTTTTTTTCTAGCGATGTTTATTAACACTGAGTTTGGGTGGACTTGGTTAGCATTAGTTTTATGTTTAATCAGCTTTTAAAATTAAAATAACATTGACGACTTGGACCTAATTATTAGATATTACTACAAGAAGAAAAAAATCAGCTGGACCAGGACTCTATGAGACATAATACTTGTAGGTAAATATAAAATAATATGTATTAGTAGGTATGATGTTCGCTATCCCTTCATTGCAAGGATAGTGAAAGGAACAAATAAGAACAGCAAGTGATGGTATTAAACCTCTGGTAAAACTTGCAGAAGATATGTCTGAATAATAAGGTGGCTGGAGCCAGCACAAATAGCCATCAGCAGGTTGTGAGGCAAAGGTAATACAGGTACCTGTATGTATTGTACAATTATTGTATACAGGAATACAGGCTATAAATTTTGTACACAGGTTCATATTTTTATGGCGGTGGTTATAGGCTAGGTTAAAATTTCCTAAAGCCAGCCGTTCGCGAGTTATTCAACTTCGAAATTTTTGGCCGACTTTGGGTCACATTTTGGCGTTGAAATTTGTCGCGATGACCTATATTTTTTTTTATTTTTTCATGTGGTGTGGCGTGTGTGTGTGTGTGTGTTTGTGTGTGATGGGTGTGGTGTGTGCGTGGTGGGTGGGTGTGTGTGTGTGGTTTGTGTGTGTGGTGTGTGTGTGTGTGTGATGGGAGTGTGTGGATGATGTGTGTATGGTGAGCGAAGGAAAGCTCGCGGGTGTCCCGCTAGTGTATAAAATAATGGAGTGGAGTCAATGAGACGAGTTTAGTGTGACTCGTCATTCAATCAGAATTGAAAAGTCTTGGGTCTCCTAAGTAAATCTATATTTTAGGCTGTCTCAATATTATGTATACCTAATAAATTACTGATTTACGATAAACTCTACGTCTACCGTCTACATCTCATGGACACTGAACCAACAATCATAAAGAAATTGGAAGCCTTCGAGGTGTGGACAGGTACACATTACCAAATACCAACACTGAACTTCTGCAGGTATACATGACCAACACTGAACTTCTGCACGGTAAGTAATGAAGTTGAGGTTGAGGAACGGAGAAACTGAAGAGTACAAGTACGCCCTGCTTTCATCCATTATCCGAGGAAAGATAACAAATACTATGCGGCAAAGGTGTGGTATAAAATCGGAGAAGAAATCTTGCTTGTAGAACAACGGGGCATGGTTAGTTCAGCAAAAGCTTTAATAGATTATCCGAATTGCAAGCAAAGTGAAAATAGCTAAAATAATCGCAAGCATCGAGAACGGATAAGGGACCAAAGACGAAGAATACCATCCGAAAATTCAAATCCATAGTGTCCTATTTTGAGATTATGATGTCTACAAATTACACAATTCACTTTCATGTTTGCTGTGGAAAGCATCTCAGGCTACAGGTCCTGAACAACATAGATCCGGTCACAAGTATAAAAAGATAAAAATAAGATTCCTTCATAGAAACATGCACTCTGGAAATTTCCCTTCAGCTTGCACCCAACTTTAACGATAAATTTGTCATAAACCAGAGACAAAACTGGAAAGGAGTTGAGAGAATGAGAACGAGAAAAAAGGAACGAGGAGGATGAGAACATAATAAATGAAAAAGGAGAATGGGAACAGAAAATGGTGTCAGGGTTTTTAGGAAAATTGTATTTTCTTCTTTTTATTTTCTGCTATTGTCAGGGTAAATTTTCATTTCTGTAGTTCTTGTTTTTCGCAACGTACGTAAGCATCAGCTTTTCTCATATGTTGTTTAACTTGGTACCTATTTGAATTTTGGACAAATTTAGGATTTAGAAAAATGTCCTGCTTTGAAAAAATGTCTTCTGTGGGTAATCCTACGTATGAATGGGTAACCCTACGTAATACAATACATAATTATGTATCAAAACAGAAATAAAACTATCTACACGTCTTATGTAGGTACCTCTATCTAATAAAAAAGAGGTGACACTATTATAAAACCTGTCAATCACTCTAAAAAATAAAATTAAAGAATTTTTGATTTTGAACCTTTTAAATTTAAACGAAACAAAAGATTTACCTTTAGTTCATTTTCACAAATAATTCTCATACCGGAGAGAGAAATCACTTGAGAGTAAGATCTATTATACATAATATCATCAACTCGGATGACCAAGATCCTAAACGACCTAGACCAAATTTCAATGCATGCCTTTCTTACATGTACATAATATGTACCCCTATTATAAAACCTGTCAATCACTCTAAAAAATAAAATTAAAGAATTTTTGATTTTGAACCTTTTAAACGAAACAAAAGATTTACCTTTAGTTCATTTTGAACCTTTGAAACAGAACAATAGATTGTCAGGGGTTTACCATCTTGACTTCCCACGCATATGAATATGTATTGATATGCGTGGCAACTGTATTGGGGGATCGTAAAGCTTTGAAAGATCGTAACGGGGGCCCCGTTCAACTTTGGGGCCCCAAATTTCAATTAGCGACGTGCCTTGATTCAAGGAACATATGTACCAAATTTCATCAAAATCAGACCAGGCAATCGCGATTTACTTATAGTGGAACATACAGACATCCAAACCAAATGCAAAACGGTCGAGTTAAAACATAGACCTTCACTTCGTTCGGTCAATTATTTTTATACCTATATACTTAATATAAAAACAGTTTCTTGACAGGTATCGTTGTTAATATTATAACTATTAAACTATTATCTATGTTAGAAGCAACTGTCAACCTATTTTTTGGGTGTATCATTCTTCCCCATTACGGAAAAACTAAGTTACGAGGTTACGTATACTAAAAGTAGGACTAGAAATATAATATGTATTTGATTCTTTCTTCTTTCCCTCAATGTTTGAGGTTGTAACAAGACCACGCCACGGGGAATTTGGGACAGCAAGCAGCAAGTTGAAATTATTTACTCCCAGTCTAGTGATTGTTTCCATGACAACTAGATTACCACCGAGCAAAACTTTTGCTTTCCATCCACTGAAAATCTTTTTCCAAGAACAAACTTTTTTTTTTTTTATCTCCTGAAGTTCCAAAGCTTTGTTTAAAATACAACCTTTGAGCATTGAGTCTATTTTAAAATAAAAATCATTACTTAAGTAAAAGGTCTTTACTTATTATTTCATTTTATTTTATTTTAATGGAAAATCCAAAGTAATCGCAGCCTAATGTGTGAGCTACCTGGGTTGCCTGCACTCAAGTCTGAGTGCCCTCAGGTATTTCCTTAACTTTCACCCTCTCCTTGCATCTTGATCCGAATTACTTTAACACATGGGTGAATATAGTGGAAAGATTGATTTGACAACACGTCTTTGTATAAAATCCACTTGCGTTTACCTTATACCTAGTAGAGAGAATTTAGGTTTAGGATGTCTACTTGTAATGGCGTATTGAAAGGGATAAAATGTCTAAAAGATAGGTACTGTGTATGATATTGGAGGGTTCAAGATATGTTCTTTTCATGAAGCATGGATATTTCTGGTTTCTAGTGAATGATCATGGTTTGTCCATCACATGGCTTTTGTATGATAAGATGCACCTAACTACTAAAGAGTTGTGGATAAATTGATGAAGAAAAGAAACTTTAGTACTGATTTATTCTACATCACCCTATATGAGCTGGGTGCAAGTCTATTAGGATGCACTTTGTATGCAGTAGGTATAATCAAACTTTCTTGACTTGGCGGGGCGGAGCGCTACCGCGCTCCTAGTTATGACTTGAGAAACCTAGGTCCCTTCCTTATTGTCAACTGTTTGCGATTTTCAACTTGAGACAAAAGGAATGGTAATAATGACTTACTTTTCCCATAGCATAGGCATAGGTGGTAGATACTAGATACCTACCTAGGTTTCTTCTTCGAAATACACTAATTGTTTTTTGTTTTAAAGGGTTTGTCCACAGGAGAGGTGTCCCTTACAATGAAAAGTAAGTAATAAAACGGAATAACTATCTTGACTGCTTATGGAGAATAGAACACAACCAAAGGAATCATGTTTAGGTTTTGTGACTTTGATTGCTCTTTATTTTCATTTTATTTGACATTTCGGTCTGACATTTCAACATGAATTTTGACCAGGTAGGTACACAAGGCAAATACATTTGAAAAGACTCATTTCTGCTCATGTTTGTATCATGCAAAGAAGCAATCACAAGGGATCAACAATCTACATCAGCCATCACTAACTTTATTCTCATTGTAGTGGTACTAGGTACTAGTACTACATAGTAACTAGAAGATTAATATTATACAGCAACTATGGTAGACAGCAGACAGAGGCCTTATACTTAATGGGTTCTTTCAAGACATCAATGATCAGTGGCATCTAATGAAAATATTTCTTTCGTTCGATTGCTAAGTAAGAAAAAAATCTTTATCCTTTGCAAATTTCTAAATAATAGGCGTTTTCATTATTTAAAATACATTTTCAAACAATTGTAGGTAATCATCTATGACATACACAGGTCCTTCGAGTACATTTACCGATATTATTTAAAGTATGAAAAATCTCCTCATTAGATCGAAACCTTACAAAAGAGGTACCTACCTACTTTAGGTAATTTACTCCATACTCCTACTTGATATTTGAGAACTCTGGTATGGAGTGTTATTGACACAATCGAAGTGGATAAAACATATATTTAATATACCTACCTACTCGTACCTGAATCAGAAAGCCGTTATTTCCAGATCGTCATTCTCCCTTTTAAACCCTATGTTTTCTCCCTTCAAATCTAATACATAGGTGGGTATTACTTTTGTTAAATTGTATTGTACGTACAAACCAATAATATGTTATTCACGTTTCATGAAAACTCTCTAGGTACCTATGTTTACTTTCCTTTTTTTCGGATTTGATTGGAATTTTAATAATAAATCATTATATATATAATTGGATTAAGATTTAGGTTTCTCTTTATACATAAAAATATGTAGATTAATAATTTTTCCAATACCTATAAATCAGCTGACTGCTTCAAATTATTTTCAAAGTTTTACAATTTAAGTACATGAAAACAATACTCAACTGACTGAAGAATAATTCTTACCTGATTTGCAGGTGATGAGTACTGTTTATGAATTGGTATAGGTAATCCTAATGGTAATATTTTCCTTGATGAATCCAAATAATTATCTTGCACCTTGCACAAGCCACAGTGGAAATAACAATGGTAACAAAATTAATAAAACACTCTACCTAGGTACCTAAGAGGTATTGGATATGAAACAATAAACTGGAGAAGAAAATTCACTGCTCACAGATGTATTTCATCAGATGGAATAGGTAGGTACATAATAATATGTAGGTATTATGATTTATATTCACAAAAATATATTTAATTAATTTAAAATCTATATCTTAACTCTTAACAATATTCATATCAAATATTATTTTATAAATAAATATTATATTTTTAGGTTTATTAGATGGATATTTGTTGTTTGAAAAATAAGTGAAAGTATGAACTGGATATGAAATAGGTATGCTGGTTTTTTAGGTTTTAATGCAGGATAGGTAGGTACATAGAAAATGGAATAATCATTATTCCATTAAGGACGACTTGTTTATTTAAATTTAATATTAAATTATTTATTATATTATCTTATTTACCTATCTGGTAAAATAAATTGAGATAAAATTGCAGTTTTGTAATAGGTAGTAACTGAAAAACATTTTTGTTGCCACTCTTTCCAGCGTTATGAACTAGTTTTCACTTTATTTTTCTGCATTTTTACAACCAAAAATATTGAACTCATTGAAAAATACATTAACAAGAAAATCCACACGCATACAAATAAATAAGAAAACAATTTTAAAAGTAAATTGAAAAAAACATTTTGAAATGCACAAAGTAAAAATATCAAAAATAAAAGAATAACATCCTTCGTGTTCAACAAAAAACTCTCAACTGAAACGAAAACGATTAAACGACAACAGAAAACAGACTCTCTCACAGCACAACACAGAAACAGAAACGTTCTCTGTAGGTAGTAGTGGAACATGTTCATATATTTATTATCATAAAATGAAATGAATGGATGAACTTCATGGGTTAACTTGAAACTTGGAGTAGAGTAATGATAAAGAAATAATTTTATTCTGTTCATGTGAAAATGCAGTATTGAACTAGGTATTATAAAATGCACAATCACAATGGCTAACAGACGGTGTCTGTCTGAACCTTAAACTCCTGAATACCTGTGATGTTCTCCTGACCACCGAGACTTGAAAAACAATACCTACCAAATGAAATGAAGTAAGAATACCTATAAGCATATTACCCGTAGGGAGTTTTCCTGCCATTTATTTCCTTGAATTATTGTAGTAAGCTATAGTAAGTGGTGTAATAAAATATTGTCTGTGATGACAAGAGACACTAGGAAGGCTGATCTTGATCTTCAAGCTTGAGCAGCCGTATGGAACCAAAATATTCAATCCTTAAACGATCATCCTCCTTTGTCCTTTGTCTAAAAACTGACACTGAGGACTGAGGCTGATACCCGTGGATTCAATTCCTACCTAAACTTACTTGAGAATCAGACAAATACAATATGGGAAAATCCTTTCACTAATCTCTATTCTCAAATGAATACAAGACTGAAACCATACGTAGGTACCTACCTTGATGAAAATATTAACTTTGGTAATTTTGACACATCCACTATTCTCTCATTGGTGGATGTGTCACATTTCCCATCATTTCGTACACACACTTGTTCATACGAGCAGTTCATAACTCGGGAATTAATCTCACTTTTTTTCCTTCCAAAAGTGACGATGATTTAACTTGAGTAAAATTTAAATGGAATAGGTAAGTTTTTGAGCTTGCTTTAGTTCACATTCACACACGTGGTCAAACGTATTAAAACAATTCAATAGGTAATTGAAAATATTGGAGTTGAAAGAAAACATTTTATCAAACAATTTAGGTACCTACCTACTTGTCTTTCTTTGTTTTGATTAAGAAATGTTCGTTTTTGAAAGAAATAAAATGTGACCAACCCTGGTACCTAGGTATTCCAAAGTTAGAGGTATTCGAAGAAGAAAATAGTACATGGGTATTAATAAGCTTCCAGTGGATGAAACTATGTTCAATTTGTGTATGGAATAATAGGAAATTTGACACATCCACCAATAAGAAAATTATGTACATACATGTTTCTTGACATTCGCGCGACTCCTGGTATTCTGGACAGGAAATGGACAGTATTGTTCTGATGTTCATGTGGGCTAGGTTGTAAATAGAGTAACTGATCTCACTGAACCAATGACTATGTTACAAGTGTAACCAACTTTAGGTGTAGTAGATTTAGATTGGTCACTATTTTCATGTACATACGTATTATATATTCTGATGTTCATGTGGGCTAGGTTGTAAATAGAGTAACTGATCTCACTGAACCAATGACTATGTTACAAGTGTAACCAACTTTAGGTTTAGTAGATTTAGATTGGTCACTATTTTCATGTACATACGTATTATATGGAGGAAGAGAAGAGGACAAAGATGAAGGAGGAGGAGGAAGAGAAGAGGACAAAGATGAAGGAGGAGGAGGAGGAGGAAGAGAAGAGGAGAGGACAAAGATGAAGGAGGAGGAAGAGAAGAGGACAAAAATGAAGGAAGAGGAGGAAGAGAAGAGGACAAAGATGAAGGAGGAGGAGGAAGAGAAGAGGACAAAGATGAAGGAGGAGGAGGAGGAAGAGAAGAGGACAAAGATGAAGGAGGAGGAGGAGGAAGAGAAGAGGACAAAGATGAAGGAGGAGGAAGAGAAGAGGACAAAAATGAAGGAGGAGGAGGAGGAAGAGAAGAGGACAAAGATGAAGGAGGAGGAGGAAGAGAAGAGGACAAAGATGAAGGAGGAGGAGGAGGAGGAAGAGAAGAGGACAAAGATGAAGGAGGAGGAGGAAGAGAAGAGGACAAAGATGAAGGAGGAGGAGGAGGAAGAGAAGAGGACAAAGATGAAGGAGGAGGAGGAGGAAGAGAAGAGGACAAAGATGAAGGAGGAGGAGGAAGAGAAGAGGACAAAAATGAAGGAGGAGGAGGAAAACAAAATATCTCGAGAACGGTAAGAGCTAGAGACTTGAAATTTTGTATGTAGATGTCAAATGTGACAAGGATGCGAAATGAAACTTTTGGTTAAGATCGGTGCAACGGTTGACGGCATTTTACCGCTTTTTGGCGGTTTTCGGTGTAATTTAACAATATATCGGGAACGGTATGAGCTAGAGACTTGAAATTTTGTATGGAGTTTACAAATGTGACAAGGATGCAACTCAAAATGTTTGGTTGAGATAGGTGCTGCGTTTGGCGGTATTTTGACCGCTTTTTGGCCGTTTTCAGCTTTACCGACTAAACGGTTAGAGATATTGTAAAAGTTTGGCTATAAGAACAAGAACACCCAAAACAAGCATCATTCAATATTAGGATGAGGAAATTCGTGTGATGTTCACACCAGATTTTTAAATCCACAATTCCACAATGGATCAAACTCAAAGCTCAACATGAGCGGTTGAACTTTTGGATAGGTTACAACTTACTCATGACAGAGCTTCATATTGTGAGTCGGTATGTAGTAACAATCAAAGCTCAACATGAGCGGTTGAACTTTTGGATAGGTTACAACTTACTCATGACAGAGCTTCATATTGTGAGTCGGTATGTAGTAACAGGAGATTTATCATACAACAAACAAGAAATAGGTACCTAATGAGTATTATTATTATAAATCGTCAGTCAGGTTGTAGAAACAACAGTTCTCATAATTTTTACCGGCATAATCAAATAGACAGACAGATATTCTTCATTTTATTAACATAAACTATGCGTTTTAATTAGGTACCTATAATGCCGCTAATCGTAGCTACTCTTACGTACAACACTCATACAAGTGTATCCCCCGAAATGCAAGCTCAAAGTCAGATCTCGCCAGAAAACCTACATGTTTTGCCAATGAGATCATACAATATAAATGGGTACCCTATAACCAAACTGAAAACTGTGATAAACGGGTTAGGTCGAATGAAAGAGGAAAAGAACTCTACAACTACATTAGATGCTATGATCACACTCGGTATCATAACTGTCTGCAATAGACCATCTTCCAAACCAGATGAACTTTAAGCTCAATACAAGACTCATTAGATGCTATGATCACACTCGGTATCATAACTGTCTGCAATAGACCATCTTCCAAACCAGATGAACTTTAAGCTCAATACAAGACCGGGAGGGAAGCTCAATACAATACAAGAGCTAACTAGACTGGTGGGTAAGTTCCTTCTAGAACAGTCCTCAGTCCAGAAAGTCCAGAGGACAGTATGTCTGTTGCAATACTGCATGAGCTGTGGCCAGAAGGTACAACCACTATCAGTAAGCCACGCACTAACCAGATTACCAGATAGCTATCTGTATGACAACATTGAAACCTAAAGACGACACGCACTAGTAATTTCATTAATTTATTACAATTAATAAACAAGATTGCACAAAACAAGCTTATCAAACAACAATGCTAGGCTAACATTTTGTACAACTTGTGATCTAGGACAGCGATTTCCAACTTGTGGCCCGCGGGCCACATATGGCCCGCCAGCCAGACTATTTTTGTGGTCCGCAAAGCTTTTTGGATGGGCCTCATGGGGCTTCATATTTGCTCTTTTACTATGGGGTGGACTCAGAAAATGTGGAGCATCCAACCCCCGCTCTCAAGAAAATCCTGGATACGGGCCTCCTCACCTTTGTATGTGGCCCGTGAAGTATCTGCCAATGTAGCATGTGGCCCGCATACACATGGAAGTTGGAAATCCCTGATCTAGGACCTAGGTAGCTTGGTAGCTATTTGTAACACGATAGACCAGTTGTAAGTTGGATGCTTCGGAAGTGATGTAACCTACGAGTTTGCTAACACACCGAAAATTCTCACACGCATAGGTAAGTAGTAAATAGGTATTTACCAAGAACTAAGCTTCGGATAAAGAATCAACTTCACCTGAAGAAGAAGAAGGAGGAGAAGAAGAGGAGGAAAAAAGAAGAGGGAGAAGAAGAAAAAAGAAGAAGGAGGAGGAAGAGAAGAAGAAGAAGGAGGAGAAGAAGAAGAAGAAGA
>NW_007378593.1:67806-68430 GCF_000475195.1 Diaphorina citri | reverse complement strand
ATACCGAAATAAATCGATTTAAAAAATACCGGTAAATCGTGAACTTTGACGTCACGGCATACGCTCCCGTAGGCGATGACGTCATAATTCATGACTCTCGCTTCGTTTGTTTGTGCGCAAGCGTTTCTGCGCATTTTGACGTGAAATCTGACGTCACAACTCTTTGAACTTTTTCATTAGAACGGCTATTAAAAATTGAATTTTCGACCTTTTAAATTTACTTTTTCGGAGTTTTGACCTCAGATTTGGATTTTTCACAACTTTTTACGTAGGAATCGACCAGAATTTGAAAAAGGAGGTGAAGAGGAAGAGAAGAGGTCAAAAATGAAGGAGGAGGAAGAGAAGAGGACAAAGATTAAGGAGGAGGAGAAGAGGAAGAAAACACAGATGAAGGAGAAGAATGTGAAAAATCTGGTGTGAACATCACACGACTTTCCTTATCCTATTGAATGATGCTTATTTGAGTGTTCTTTTACCCTAACTTTTACAGTATCTCTATCCGTTTTGTCGCTATAGCTGAAAACCGCCAAAAATCGGTCGAAATCTGTTCAAAAGCGGTCAAAATACCGCCAAGTGCAGCAACCATCTCAACCAAACGTTTTGTGCTGCATCCTTGTCACATTT
>NW_007378593.1:65565-67746 GCF_000475195.1 Diaphorina citri | reverse complement strand
AGGTCAAAAATGAAGGAGGAGGAGGAAGAGAAGAGGACAAAGATGAAGGAGGAGGAGAAGAGGAAGAAAACACAGATGAAGGAGAAGAATGTGAAAAAGGAGGTGAAGAGGAAGAGAAGAGGTCAAAAATGAAGGAGGAGGAAGAGAAGAGGACAAAGATTAAGGAGGAGGAAGAGAAGAGGAAGAAAACACAGATGAAGGAGAAGAATGTGAAAAAGGAGGTGAAGAGGAAGAGAAGAGGTCAAAATTGAAGGAGGAGGAGGAAGAGAAGAGGACAAAGATGATGAAGGAGGAGGAGAAGAGGAAGAAAACACAGATGAAGGAGAAGAATTTGAAAAAGGAGGTGAAGAGGAAGAGAAGAGGTCAAAAATGAAGGAGGAGGAAGAGAAGAGGACAAAGATTAAGGAGGAGGAGGAGAAGAGGAAGAAAACACAGATGAAGGAGAAGAATGTGAAAAAGGAGGTGAAGAGGAAGAGAAGAGGTCAAAATTGAAGGAGGAGGAGGAAGAGAAGAGGACAAAGATGAAAGAGGAGGAGAAGAGGAAGAAAACACAGATGAAGGAGAAGAATTTGAAAAAGGAGGTGAAGAGGAAGAGAAGAGGTCAAAAATGAAGGAGGAGGAGGAAGAGAAGAGGACAAAGATGAAGGAGGAGGAGAAGAGGAAGAAAACACAGATGAAGGAGAAGAATTTGAAAAAGGAGGTGAAGAGGAAGAGAAGAGGTAAAGAGAAGAGGTCAAAAATGAAGGAGGAGGAGGAGGAGAACAACAACGGGAGGGAAGACGGAAACGAAGGAGGACGAGAAGAGGAAGAAAACACAGATGAAGGAGAAGAATGTGAAAAAGGAGGTGAAGAGAAGAGGTCAAAAATGAAGGAGGAGGAGGAGAACAACAACGGGAGGGAAGAAGGAAACGAAGGAGGACGAGAAGAGGAAGAAAACACAGATAAAGGAGAAGAATTTGAAAAAGGAGGTGATAAGGAAGAGAAAAGGTCAAAAATGAAGGAGGAGGAGGAAGAGAAGAGGACAAAGATGAAGGAGGAGGAGAAGAGGAAGAAAACACAGATGAAGGAGAAGAATGTGAAAAAGGAGGTGAAGAGGAAGAGAAGAGGTCAAAAATGAAGGAGGAGGAGGAAGAGAAGAGGACAAAGATGAAGGAGGAGGAGAAGAGGAAGAAAACACAGATGAAGAAGAAGAATTTGAAAAAGGAGGTGAAGAGGAAGAGAAGAGGTCAAAAATGAAGGAGGAGGAAGAGAAGAGGACAAAGATGAAGGAGGAGGAGAAGAGGAAGAAAACACAGATGAAGGAGAAGAATGTGAAAAAGGAGGTGAAGAGAAGAGGTCAAAAATGAAGGAGGAGGAGGAGAACAACAACGGGAGGGAAGAAGGAAACGAAGGAGGACGAGAAGAGGAAGAAAACACAGATAAAGGAGAAGAATTTGAAAAAGGAGGTGATATGGAAGAGAAAAGGTCAAAAATGAAGGAGGAGGAGGAAGAGAAGAGGACAAAGATGGAGGAGGAGAAGAGGAAGAAAACACAGATGAAGGAGAAGAATGTGAAAAAGGAGGTGAAGAGAAGAGGTCAAAAATGAAGGAGGAGGAAGAGAAGAGGACAAAGATGAAGGAGGAGGAGAAGAGGAAGAAAACACAGATGAAGGAGAAGAATTTGAAAAAGGAGGTGAAGCGGAAGAGAAGAGGTAAAGAGAAGAGGTCAAAAATGAAGGAGGAGGAAGAGAAGAGGACAAAGATGAGGGAAGAAGGAAACGAAGGAGGACGAGAAGAGGAAGAAAACACAGATGAAGGAGAAGAATGTGAAAAAGGAGGTGAAGAGAAGAGGTCAAAAATGAAGGAGGAGGAGGAGGAGAACAACAACGGGAGGGAAGAAGGAAACGAAGGAGGACGAGAAGAGGAAGAAAACACAGATGAAGGAGAAGAATGTGAAAAAGGAGGTGAAGAAAAGAGGTCAAAAATGAAGGAGGAGGAGGAGGAGAACAACAACGGGAGGGAAGAAGGAAACGAAGGAGGACGAGAAGAGGAAGAAAACACAGATGAAGGAGAAGAATGTGAAAAAGGAGGTGAAGAAAAGAGGTCAAAAATGAAGGAGGAGGAGGAGGAGAACAACAACGGGAGGGAAGAAGGAAACGAAGGAGGACGAGAAGAGGAAGAAAACACAGATGAAGGAGAAGAA
>NW_007378593.1:50396-64523 GCF_000475195.1 Diaphorina citri | reverse complement strand
ATGAAGGAGGAGGAGGAGGAAGAGAAGAGGACAAAGATGAAGGAGGAGGAGAAGAGAAAGGATTGGGGTGGTTTGAGGTTGCTAGACGTGCATCATGCTCTCCTAACCTACATTTCTAACTAAACTGCGAGGAAGGACAAATCTGCTGTTTTATATTATGCGAGGGGAAAACATGAAGCAGGCAATCAATACTTTCAGAAGCGTCATATTTCCTCCTCTTCCCTCATACCTACCTATTCCCTCTACCAGTAAATCATTAGTATCTACCTTTATCCACGTCCTCTATTACACCTACCTACTTCCTTTTCCTTATTCCATCTGTTCACTTGAAGTTGTCTCTTTTTCCCATTCCATCTCATTTTCCACCTCTCTCTCCCTTCCTCTCTTTCTTTACTAGGTATTCCTCCTTCTGCCTGTCTATTGGCCACCTGTGGTTTGTTTATTCAATACGTTGAAGTGGATACTAGGTACTTAGTGCTTTAGAGGAGCAACTATGCAAAAACAAAAACCCAAAAAGTTTCTGGGCTTTTATGTCAGAAAAAAGGATCACCAAAGGTTTACCTTCAGTGATGCACCTTGATGAACCGTCATGTGACAGTAAAGATATTGCAAATCTCTTTGCCCAAAATTTTGCTTCGGTCTATTCTAAAGAAATGGTTGTGCCTCAACAGTTCTCATATGAGAAAACAGTACATTTACCTGGTCCATGAGGTCTGGCCTCTTTCTGGATAAATGGAAAACTGCTCTGGTCGTCCCAATTTTCAAGTCCGGTGAAAAGAACAATATTCAAAATTATCGCCCAATTTCAATAATTTCAATCATTCAAAAAATTTACGAAAAACTTACGTATGATAAAATTAAGAACATTCTGAACCCGCTCATTATTGATAATCAGTTCGGGTTCATGAAACATCGTTCTACGCTTACCAATTTAGTTTCCTTTTCTCAATTTATAGCTGAATCTCTGGAAAGGAGATGTCAAGCGGATTGCATATAGGTACACCGATTTTTCCAAGGTGTACGATAGAATTAATCATAACATCCTGATCTCGAATTATCAGCCTTGGGAATATCGGGGTATTTGCTCCAATGGATCCGCAGCTTTTTGTCAGAGCGGGTTCAGATTGTAAAAGTGGGAAATACCTTATCAGACCCTATCTATATACAATCTGGTTGTATTCAAGGAGGACACACTTCTGGGCTTTTATTTTCCTTGTTCACAAATGACATTGCTGAAGTGTTCCCCAACATGTCCTTCTGGATGTTTGCGGACGACTTGAAAGTCGCGAAATGTGTCAGAGGGCAGGCGGATGTGGACGCAATGCAGGAAATGTTAGTACGCCTCTATCGCTGGTGTTCAGATAATAGAATGCAGTTAAACATTAAAAAATGCTCTGTAATGACATACCATAGAATCAAATCACCAATCTTGGCACACTACAGAATCGATGGACAGTTGTTGGCCCGACGTGACGTAGTGAGTGATCTGGGGGTCACGTTCGAGAAAGATCTGGGATTCATATCTCATATTAATTAATAACATCAAACCTAAAGCTCTTAAGATGCTTGGCTTCATCTATCGGAATACCAGAGATTTCTCGAGAGAGGCTCCCCTGAAAACTCTATCCCCACAAAAAATACCACTTCGTGAATACTCCCCGATGTCAACAAATTTCCCTTTTATTTGTGAACCATTAACAAGTAAGCATGTGAATAGTTGATCCCATGAGATTTTTCACCACAAGAGCCAAGAAAGACTTTAGAGCCAATTTTACACGTTTGACAAAAAATCAAAATGGCCCCAGATTTCTATGCTTTAAGTTCTATAGTGGTATGTCTATAGTGGTATGGTAGTGACGTTCTGTTCAACAGCGAACCATCAGGTTGTAAGGGCCGCTGTGTCATGTTTATGTCTGTGGCTTGACAAGCTGGTCTGCTCCCTGTTTAACGTCCCCCAGCCAGACGCAGTTGAGAAGTTGCGGGTTCGATACTCCCCAGTGTCAACAAATTTCCCTTTTATTACATTTTTTTTTTACTTTCTATTTCTCAATTTTGTACCCCGCCTTTTATTCACTTCATAATTTGTGTGCTCCTCCTTCACGTAGTACCTACCTTTCTTTCCCCTCATTGCACTCGTCTTTCCTCTAATCTCACTTCTGCTTCACTGCATTGGCGGCGTGCCATCGATTTAATTTTAAAACATTGTGTTGAGAAATTGAATCGTGTGAAAAGGGCCTTTAGTACACAGCCTTTTACTTTCTATTTCTTTTCAAATACCTACGTATTCTGCAAATGTAATAGAAAGTCGTGTGATGTTCACACCAGATTTTTTTTTTCTTTTCAAATACCTACGTATTCTGCAAATGTAATAGAAAGTCGTGTGATGTTCACACCAGATTTTTCCCATTTAAACCTGTAGTACGTTACGTACAGACCATGGGCTAAAAATTACTTTGATTGAATTTGTATCTAATATCTTGTATTTTGGGTACAAAAATTGGTTATTGTAATATGTTCTAATGTTTAAAGATTTTAGTTTTTTTGATTGAATTTGTATCTAATATCTTGTATTTTGGGTACAAAAATTGGTTATTGTAATATGTTCTAATGTTTAAAGATTTTAGTTTTTTTAGAGGATTATCAGTCTCAAAGGAGGTTTTATTTCCTGATAATCGAGTTTTCCTAGTTTTGTAATTTTATTTGTATTTTCTTGTCCGTATTTTCAGAAATTTGAGATTTCCTAGATTACTTAGATTATATTCTGTTTAAGTTATTCTGATCTCCTAGTTATGTAGGTACCTATCGTTTTGTTAATAAGAGATAATAGTAGGTACTAATTGTGTTATAACATTTTAAGATGGTCATTATCTGTTTGTACTTAGCAAAATCTGCATTTTTAATCGGGAAAAAATGTTGATTGAATAGTTACGGGGGATTTCAAATGTAAAGATTGGAGTTATCTTTTGATAGACTTGTTTGATTTCAATGTTCTTATTTTTCCCTTGTAGCCCAGATTTTTCTCTATCTTTTGATGTATAATATGTTAATGTAACTTATGTTTTTCTATTTTTCCTAGATTTTTTTGTGTTTTAAAATTGTGTTTTTTTTTTCTAGGGAAAATATTTTAGTCTGGGGTCTCAAATATTTTGGTGGGAGGATGTTGAGAAATTGAATCGTGTGAAAAGGGCCTTTAGTACACAGCCATTGGAGTGAGTCGACTCGCGGCAAGATGCGGGAAATTTTGAATTTGGTTTGAGGAGAAGTTAAAAATGTGCTATAAGAAACTTAGTAGAATAAGATCTAAAGTTAGTAAAAGTTTGCTGAAATGATTAAATAAAGACATTCTCGTCCAGTTTCTATGTTGTAAAAGTAACTCAAGTGTTTTCCATATTCCCTCTTGAAGATCCTGAGGACTTCAGTATTTTAATTGTTAATTGTGGGCAGAAATTCCCACACATTGGTTTGTACAATAATTATGTAAACTTATAAGATGTTCTAATATATGTACCTATGTCCGGCTGGATGTCGGGAAAACAAAATAAAATACCGTAATATTTGAATAATTTAGAAATATCCATGATTATTCGAAATAAAATAATCCAGCCCGATTTGATTTTGGTTTTGCTGAGTACGAGACAGGGTACACAACATGCTATGGTATATATACTTATAAGATTATGTAGGTACATAGGTATTGGTACCAGGCTCTAGTCTAGAGTCTAGCTAGATATGGGGAAAACTTTTATTTTATAAACAACTCGGAAGTTGCCATAGGTTACTCGTAACCAGAGATGTACCTAGGTAGTACAATCAACGAATCCCGAATAAGGTCTATACAGTGAGTGGAAAGACAGCCAAGAACTAACTTCAGGACCTTGTTAGCGGTCATTAGGCGATTTTCAATCTAAAAATCCCTGCGTCTAGCAGGTGAGCCAAAGCTTTTACGGTATTTTTTTTTTTTTTAGTTTTCCGCTTGTATAACTCGAACCAAGGCTATTTTCGATAATCAGGGTCGAAATCTGAAATCTCAATTTTGAGTCTTAATTTCGAGCTGAATAATTAAAGTGACCTTCCTACCTTTGAGATTTTTTTATATATATATTATATATATTATTATCTTTATATTATAAATAGGTATTTTCCCCTCATTGCACTCGTCTTTCCTCTAATCTCACTTCTGCTTCACTGCATTGGCGGCGTGCCATCGATTTAATTTTAAATTTCTAGGTGTTGTGGTTCTCGAGATAGAGCGATCAGTGTGTGAAATGTGAATGAGTGAATGGATCTCGTTCTTATAATATAAGATAACAATACTTCAATCATCAATACACATCAAGGCAGCTCCATCATCAAAAGCATAAGGCTTATGGCTTAACAATCTGCCTTGTTCCTCTTAATCTTAATGAGACAGCTTTCAGTCCTCACTCTTACCCAGCTCAGCACATGCCCATACATTTTTTCCACTTTTCGCTCAAAACTAATGCAATTCTCTTCAAAATACTATGGAATTCCAAATGAAGGGCCCCGACAGTTGAACAAACCAGAGGTGTGAAGGACGCCCTCAAATCCTCCGCAGCAGTGTTGTACTTCAAATGTTTTTCTTGAGCATGCCTCTTCGCGATTGTATTCCAAGTTTGAGAAGAGTAGGACAGAGCGTCAGCATTCACATTGCGATTGTCAAAAAACGCTGTCCCACCTGCTTCCCAAACACCATTGATTTTGAAATCAGCAATAAGGGCTGGATTTGTACTTGAGAAATCTCTCACGATTGGTTCTTTCACAATGCTTCCCAAACACCATTGATTTTGAAATCAGCAATAAGGGCTGGATTTGTACTTGAGAAATCTCTCACGATTGGTTCTTTCACAATTTATTCCATTCCATGCGTAGCTAGCCATCATTATGCATTCACCTCTCTCAGGTAGTCGTGACCATGTTTTACTAATCCACCCTTTTTACAATTCAAAGGATGAGTAACACTCATCTCACCACCACAACCATCACAATATGTCGGGAGTCCTTTTAACCCATGATTGTATCGCAATGCAAGTGCATCCCTGAACTGAACGGGTGATAAATCGGTATAACATTCAACCATTGGGACGATTTCCCCTCAACAACACGAGTAAGTACACGTTGTTTGGCAGGAGAGGAGGTAATCATGAGAGAATTCTTTGTTTTTCTTGGTATAGATAGTAATAGTGCTTATTTATACTGCTCGCATAGGACTGAAAAGTCCCTTTACTCCAGCAGTAGGCTACTACTATTATTGTGGTCAAATTCTCAAATTATATTGAGGATAAAATTCCATACCTCGGCTGGGATTTAACCCACGCCCTCCTGTTTACCAGGCGAGCGCCTTGACCACTACACCACCGAGGTAGGTATTCAGTTTCTTTTCTGACTAGTTCAGTGTTGATGGCATTTTTTACACATTGATTATGTTCTTGTAAATTCAATTGTTGTAACAATTTGGTAAAAATCGGATAATCACCCATCCAGATATTAACCAAAGTAATTGGACTTACAGTTGAGAAGTTGCGGGTTCGATACTCCCCTGTGTCAACAAATTTCCCTTTTATTACATTTTACTTTCTATTACTACAGTATAGCGAGCTATACTAGTAATGAAAGTATTGCAATCGGTCCAAATTTTCAAAATCGGGAAATGGTTGGAAATATCCGTTTTGGGGTCCCCTGATTCCAAAAAAGTGGTTTTTAGCCCATGGTCTGTACGTAACGTACGAACGTACGTACTACAGGTTACTACAAGTTGCGGGTTCGATACTTCCCTGTGTCAACAAATTTCCCTTTTATTCGTGAACCGTTACCAAATAAGCAAGTGAATAGTTAATCCCATGTGATTTTTCACGCCGAATCGAATGGTGCTACTTTTAGCACTCTCTGACAGTCTGACTTACAGTTGGAAGTTGCGGCTTCGATACTTCCCTGTGTCAACAAAGTTCCCTTTTATTCGTGAACCATTAACAAGTAAACATGTGAACAGTGTTGATCCCATGTAATTTTTCACGCCGAATCGAATGGTGAAACTTTTAGAACTGTCGTTTTCCAAGGTCTTTTATTTGGTCTGTTAAAGGTTGGCAAACTAAAAACATAAACGAAACTCAAAATGTTGGTCGAGAGCCGAACATTATTTTCTCTCGAAGGAGGAGGAGGAAGAGAAGAGGACAAAGATGAAGGAGGAGGAGGAAGAGAAGAGGACAAAGATGAAGGAGGAGGAAGAGAAGAGGACAAAAATGAAGGAGGAGGAGGAGGAAGAGAAGAGGACAAAGATGAAGGAGGAGGAATATCTCAAGAACGGTTTGTCGTAGAGAAATGAAATTTGGTATGCTATCCCGGTATGGTCTAAGGACGCGACTGTAACAATTTGGTAAAAATCGGATTGTCACCCATCCTGATATTAACCAAAGTCATTTTTGCTTAACCCTTATTTCGTATAAACGGTAAGAGACATCGAAAACATTTGGTCATTCGGATGTGAGTATTCTAATCAATGTGATTTTTCACGCCGAATCGAATGGTGCTACTTTTAGTACTGTCTGACTTACGGTTGAGAAGTTGCGGGTTCGATACTTCCCTGTGTTGACAAATTTCCCTTTTATTCGTGAACTATTTGACTGAACGTCCAAGTTTTTATTAGATTTGCCCGTATGTTTGATCCACGATAACTCTCTAGAACGGAATTTTTCTCATTAGGTTATTTTCTCTCCCGCAGTCTCTGCACTCTGTGTATTTCTTATGGAGATTTTAGCGATCAAAAATTGATCATATCTCAGGATCAGTTTACAGTTTAGATGTTCGCAAAATCCTTTCTTATTGCACACCTAGACCATAAAAGGAATATTCCTAACAAATTTCAGCTTTCTAGGTGTTGTGGTTCAGGAGATAGAGCGATCATCAGTGTGTGAAAATTGTGAAATGTGAATGGTTCTTGCTTTTATAATATAAGATTTCAAAGTTGACCCCTAGGGTTGCCCCTGGGGGGTGCTCGCAAATTTCAAGTACATACCTCCCAGAATTATTGACCATAATAAAGGGCTACAGGCAAAATTTCAACTCCCTAGATATGTTGAAGGTTGGCCTGGGACTTTATGAACACAGTGTATGTTTCTATGGTCCATATTTATAAGCCCCGAGCCAGAATGCTACTTGAAATTTCTATTTCACAGGTTGTGCTGCTTCAGCTTCTTCCTAGAATCCATGAACCAGAAATCTTCTAAGGTAGAAAAGCTCGACTGGGATCGATCTCAACTGAGTCAAATTCTCTGCACAATACAACATAATGAGAAGCGATCAGTACGACATGGACATTTTCATTCCACGGGGAGTAGACGTGAAGACCAAGACACAGTAGAGAAGTTAGCATCACGCGTGTACTTTGCAGATCGCTACAAGTATGGGACAGGGGAGAGCTTTCAAAACAACCAGGGACGCCCATTTCAGCTGCCGCGTATTCAAAATAATAACACATACAAGTGAGTACCTACAAAGAGTCATCAGATCTTGTTAGTTTTTCGTTGGGTGACGATCGTCTATGAGCACTTAGTACTTACCTATATTATTGGACCAGTGGGGTAGACCTAAAAAACTGATTACACAAAATTCAACTAATTGGCCATAAGGAGTGCGAAAATTAGCTGACTGACCAGAAAGCAATATGCAAAACGGCGGTTTACATCGTTTGGCGAAAGAAAAATTTGGAATGGTGGAGTATATCACCGCTCCTATTTATCCTAGTGATGGACCAAATACAGAAGAAAGTAGAAAATTCTATAGGTAAAGAGAAGATGAAACTGATGTTGTTTGCAGACGACATAGCCTTGTATGGACAAATGAATGAAGTACAACACCAGATTGAAGTTTGGACTCGAAATGCTAAGAAGTATGGACTTATTTTTAGTCAAGAGAAGAGCGAAATTTTGGTTTTAAGTAGAGATGATCGACCTGAAGGAGAGATTGAGATGGATGGAAAACAACTACCTGCACTTTCGGGATCATAAAACTCAACTGATTGGCAATAAGGAGTACGAAAATTAGCTGACTGACCTCTAGGCAATATGCAAAACGTACCACGACTTTTCCGAATTTTTCTTTCGCCAAACGATGTAAACCGCCGTTTTGCATATTGTCTAGAGGTCAGTCAGCTAATGTTCGTACTCCTTATTGCCAATCAGTTGAGTTTTATGATCCCGAAAGTGCAGGTTTTTCCTGTACTACTGGAAAATGGTACGACTTTTCCGAATTTTTCGTTCGCCAAACGATGTAAACTGCCGTTTTGCTGCTTTCTGGTCAGTCAGCTAATTTTCGCACTCCTTATGGCCAATCAGTTGAATTTTGTGTAATCAGTTTTTTAGGTATACCCGACCATTGTGTTTTATAAATAATCAAAAGCGAGGAAAGAATGTCGAAAACTATAGCATTGAAATGTTTTACTTCTCTCCTTCACAGGTACGAGCAAACAGTGTGGCGTCATACTTCACAAGACATCACCTTGCCGGGCACCATATATTCATTTCCACAACCACCCAGTAAGAAGCACACGCTCAACACCATTCAGACAGCTAACATTCTGCAAGATCTGAACCTTTTCCATAATCCACAAGAGGAGAAAACTTTCACAAAATTGCCCAAACAAATCCTTGATGTGGACCCAGAGTTTTTCAAAATTATTCAAGGCCGCAGAATCAAGAGCAAGTTTGACTCCAACTATGTGTCCAATGTTAGACGAGTGCTACTCACCAAATTAAGAATAGGTGAGAACCCCTGGGAATGATATTATTTGACTGAACGTCCAAGTTTTTATTAGATTTGCCCGTATGTTTGATCCACGATAACTCTCTAGAACGGAATTTTTCTCATTAGGTATTACATTTTGGACCTGATCGGACCATTTTCTCTCAATTCAATTCAATTCAATTATTTATTTATTGAAACATAATAATAGATATACAAAGGTGTTTTTCCCAAGTCAATATTGACTTCTAAGAAATCTCCCCCCCATATTTCCTGAGAAAGGAACCCAAGTGAGGTCTACAGTTCACTAGACTACTAATAAAATACTTACCTCACTCGTACTCTCGTAGACCATAGGAACTTCTGCAGGGTGCGTCAGAAAAACACTGACAACGGCTCAAGATAGGTAGATCTCATCATTTCCAACAAGGTTCTGTGGGTCATTTTCCCAACTTCGGCTTCGTTTCCGAGAAATGTCCAAAAAACCACCTTTTAAAAAAATTCAGACCTTGTGTCACAACTTTTTCATTTAAATCGATGAACTGTTTTTGTTAAAACCACGAGCCAGAACACAAAATTTTGATCCGAATAGACCTAATCTCCGATTTCCAAAGTTCAGGTTTGATGTGTTTTTTGAAGAATTGAAGACGAAAAAGATTTACCTTGTTTTGTCCGATTTTTACGTTACGAAACAAGCGGTTTTTGTCCGGAGAAATTTTGGAGCACAAGTCTCCATCTTTCAGGAAAACTTGCGCTTTATTCAAGGATCAGAATAAGACCTTTTTTGCTTTTTTACCTCACGTCTTTCCCAGCGAAACAACCACTCAACTACCTGAAAAACATTCACGAGGCTAGAAAACTACTGACCGTGTGTGGGTACCTTTGCAATGTTGTATTTTTTTTTTTTTGTTTTAATTCAAAGAGGTTTGACAGAGGGAGCTGTAACTGCTATGGTCTTATCGTACCGAAATAGAAGAGAGAAGGAAGACAAATTTTAAAGAGGTTTGACAGAGGGAACTGTAACTGCTATGGTCTTATCGTCCCGAAATCGAAGAGAGAAGGAAGCCAGGTGTAAGGGGTTTGACAGAGGGAACTGTAACTGCTATGGTCTTATCGTCCCGAAATCGAAGAGAGAAGGAAGCCAGGTGGAGAAAGCCAGCCGTTCCGAGAACGAACATTATCCCAGCAGGATAAAATCCGCCCCGGGCGGGAATCGAACCCGCGGCGTAGCGCTTACAAGGCAGACGCACTACCAACTAAGCTAACTAGGCTGGCATGTTGTAGAAGACGCGAGGGCTGTGAAAATCAATTCAATTTTTCCGCTGGAAAAAGATTTATTTCAACCAATCAGAGGAAAACTTTTTCCAAAGAAAATTGTAAACAACATCGCTAGAGCAAAGAATTGCTGGAAAAAGATTTATTTCAACCAATCAGAGGAAAACTTTTTCCAAAGAAAATTGTAAACAACATCGCTAGAGCAAAGAATTCAATCTGTGGCTGGCTTCACAATAATAATTAACGCTTATTGAAGTTATTCGTAGCATTCCAGATCCCCGAAGACATCTACAATTATTCTACACACGGTCAGTAGTTTTCTAGCATCAAGTGTGTTTTACAGGTAGTCAAGTGGTTATTTCTCCGGGAAGGACGTGAGTTAAGAAGGCAAAAAAGGCCTCATTCTGATCCTTGAATAAAGCGCAAGTTTTCCTGAAAGATGGAGACTTGTGCTCCAAAATTTCTTCGGACAAAACCGCGTGTTTCGAAACGTAAAAATCGGACATAACAACGTAAATATTTTTCGAGCTTGAAAAAACACATCAAACCTGAACTTTGGAAATCGGAGATTTAGATCTACTCGGATTAAAATTTTTAGCTCTGGCTCGTGGTTTTAACAAAAACAGTTTATCAGTTACAATGACAAAGTTATGACCTAAAAACTGACACAAGGTCTGCATTTTTTTTTTTTTTTTAAGTTGGATTTTTGGACATTTCTCGGAAACGAAGCCGAAGTTAGGAAAATGACCCACAGAACCTTGTTGGAAATGATGTGGCTCGTGGTTTTAACAAAAACAGTTTATCAGTTACAATGACAAAGTTATGACCTAAAAACTGACACAAGGTCTGCATTTTTTTTTTAAGTTGGATTTTTGGACATTTCTCGGAAACGAAGCCGAAGTTAGGAAAATGACCCACAGAACCTTGTTGGAAATGATAAGATCTACGTACCCTGAGCCGTTGTCAGTGTTTTTCTGGCGCACCCTGTATACTTGTTTTAAGTTTCCGGTCTGAAGTGATACACTTCTTGTTTTAAGTTTTACGTTTACGCCATCATCTAGTGACCAAACTGCATAGATCCTGAAAGTCCGTTAAAATCAGTTGGAGATTTTTAGTGCCTATTTTCATTCTATGTACTCTATTATACAGGGTGCGGCAAAAGTCCGGCAGAGGTCAAATATCTCCCGTTTGGCTTTAGGAAAGGCCGTAAGAGTTCTGAACAGAGGAAGGCCGTAAGAGTTCTGAATGGTCTGGGGTACAGAGACTCATGTAAACATGTTTTCATTGAACAAAAAATTCTGACGTTCCCTTGCCTTTACCTCTATCAATGTCTAATATATGCAAAACAAAATGTGGAAGAATGGCAGAGTGGGAATGATGTTCATCAACATGATACAAGAGCCAAGAAAGACTTTAGAGCCAATTTTACACGTACGAGAGGTTACCTAAGAAAGTTTATGATATGGAAATGGAAGGTACAAGACCTAAGGGAAGACCAAGATATCGTTATGGAGACACTATCAAGTTTGATGTTGGGAAGAAACAAGGAAACTGGGAAGATATAAAGGCTAACCAAAGGTATAGCAATAGAGTCTGGTGGAGGGGCTTTGTTCATCGACCTGTCCTATAGGATAGAACGATAATGGTTATGTATGTATGTATGAAATCGTCAATCCACGATTCAGCTCTTATAGCAGGTGTTCAAAGTGACGGCCTCCTTCAATCTCACAGTAGCCAATCCGTTCGTAAACTAAGAACCTCAATCAACTAAGGATGAACATTGTAAATGAAATGATATTCATTACTCCAGACACCTTATGAAATGTCAAAGATGCTGTTTACGAACGGATTGGCTACTGTGAGATTGAAGGAGGCCGTCACTTTGAACACCTGCTATAAGAGCTGAATCGTGGATTGACGATTTGAAACTTTGAGCCCCCTTGAAGCCGCCCGTGATGTTGCATCTTTTGAAATTAAAAAAATCTGGTGTGAACATCACACGACTTTCCTTATTCTATTGTATTTGAGATGATGCTTATTTGAGTGTTCTCTTACCCTAACTTTTACAATATCTCTAACCGTTTTGTCGCTATAGCTGAAAACCGCCAGAAAACGGTCGAAATCTGTCAAAAGCGGTCAAAATACCGCTAAGCGCAGCAACCATCTCAACCAAACGTTTTGTGTTGCATCCTTGTCACATTTGTGAACTACATACCAAATTTTCAAGTCTCTAGCTTATACCGTTCCCGAGATATTGTTAAATTGCACCGAAAACCGCCAAAAAGCGGTAAAATGCTGCCAACCGTTGCACCGGTCTTAACCAAAAGTTTCGTGTCGCATCCTTGTCACATTTGACAGCTACATACCAAATTTCAAGTCTCTAGCTCTTACCGTTCTCGAGATATTTTGTTTACAGACAGACACACACACACGGACCACTGGCTGAAACTTTAGATTTAGGCTCTAGGGACTTCAAAACGTGTTTTGACACTAAAAAATGACCATCGAAAATTTGACCCGATTACATTACTTTCCTTCCTATAGGATAAGGAAAGTAAAAAATTAAACCGAGGAAGTCAATCAGATGAGATTCTAACAGGTTTGTTGGGTCCTAATCAATGTTTTTCCTTCCCAACTGTCTTTTATTAAAACGGTCGCCATTTAAAAACGACAAATGCTAGATGTTAAATAAATAAAAATTTTCCGAGTGGATGCCCTTCGCACTCAACCTTCGCTATTGATATAGCATAAGGAAATTTGGACTAGTCTAAGTCTACTCCCTGTTTATAGTCCCCTAGCTATACGCTGATTTACTCTCTGTTTATAGTCCCTCAGCCAGACTAATATAATAATAATATTGAATATTAAAATGAAATCTAAATTGAATGAAACGTGCCATTTACTGATGTTCTAACGAGAAGAGATTAGTATACATACATACCTCCCAGGTAAGAAAAAGAAATAAAAACACGAATTACTAATTCAGAAACCAGTAGGTAAAGGTAGGTACTTTATTTTTCTAATCACATCATACGAATAAAAAATGTAAAAATAGCTATGTTCAAATTAAGTTGTCATACAGGTACTTAATGTGGTAAAAATATTTAAGTAAGGTAACGTAAAATATTGCAAAATCTTAAATAGTAACGGTAAAATAATAAATACTTAAATACGAAACTTATTTTTTCGACCAAAAATTTCTATCTTAAAATACTTCCCGTGTAACGAGGAATCATATAAAATATGAAAAAATTGGATTTTTTTTTTCGAAAAAGCAACATTGATTTTGGTTGGTATCTGGATGAGTGACTGTCCGATTTTTACCAAATTGTTACAGTCGCGTCCTTGGACCATACCGGTACATCATACCAAAATTTCATCGCTCTAGGACAAACCGTTCCACCTTTTCCCATTAACATTAATTAAAACTTGTAGTACGTACGTACAGACTATGAGCTAAACACTTTTTTGTTCTACTTTTTCCCATTTAAACCTGTAGTACGTACGTACGTAACGTACAGACCATGGGCTAAAAACCACTTTTTTGAATCAGGGTCCCAAAACGGATATTTCCAACCATTTCCCGATTTTGAAAATTTGGACCGATTGCAATACTTTCATTACTAGTATAGCTCGCTATACTGTAGTAACAGAAAGTAAAACTGAATGTTTGTGTGTGTGTTTGTTTGAACTTTATGTCCGGCCAAACCGCTCATACGATTGCTATAAAACTTTAAACAAACAAAACAAAACGGGAATGAAGATCTTTGGACTTAATCCTACAAAAAATCTTCTTCTCACAATAGAACAGTTGCGCTTACTTGAGTGATGTTTCAAAGTCAAAGAGCAAGAAAAATGAGGAACAACGGAATTTTTCTTTTTCTTCTACGACTTCTAGATAGCGAGATAAATCGATTTAAAAAATACCGGTAAATCGTGAAGATTGACGTCACGGCATACGCTCCCGTAGGCGATGACGTCATAATTCATGACTCCCGCTTATAGGCTACTTTCCGGTTCGTTTTTGTTAAGCTACGCCGAGCAAGACCACTAAATGGATGAGTGACATGAACGGCCATGCCTTAAGGATTTCGGCTA
>NW_007378593.1:43527-50386 GCF_000475195.1 Diaphorina citri | reverse complement strand
AAAAGATTGGGGGGGGGGGGGGGTCCCAATTAAAAAAAAAAAAAAATCGACCTCGACCCCCTGGCCCCTACACAGTATCCGCCCCTGAAATTTTAATGTACTTTCCAAGTACCTTACAATAAACCATTACACCATACAAAATTTCAATTTCGTACTTAAATCCAAACGGGAGATATTTGACCTTGGCCGGACTTTTGCCGCACCCTGTATTGGCTCCCTACAGTCTAAATAGAAAGTACAATTTCATTCTGTTTACAGGTGTGATCAAAGATGAAATTGATAAAATTAAGAGACAATTTATCCGAGACAAGAACATGATTGATGTTACTAGGGATAAGCTCACTCAGGACTATTTTAAATATGAACAATTCATAAGAAACGATTATAAACAGGTGATTCTCAGAATTTCTTTTCGAAGCATTTACATTTAGAGTGTATTCCGTAATGCGCAGAAATTTTTATATCTTGTTTTTATAATAAATACATTATGACTAATATTTATTATTTTAATTATTACTTTCCTTATATTCTATAGGAAGGAAAGTAATGTAATCGGGTCAAATTTTTTTAAAGAGCTTTTATGAGCTCGCACCTATTGACCTATTATCTATATTGGACACTTACCTACTTATTGCTTATAGCTGCTTGATTCCCGATCGAAAATAATGTCAGGGTGAGATTTTTTTTCTTTTTCTCGGAGAAAAAAATTCTCACTGAAATAACTTTTAAAACTTCATTTTATTATTAATTAATTTATTTAATTTTGACATCCTTTGTAAATATCGGGATATAAAAAACCTACTCGTAAGTATCCATTTCTATATATAACTTAAGTAAAAAGTAACTTCATTTTATTTTAATTTATAAAATAAAACAAAGTTTTAAAAGTTATTTCATTGAGAATTTTTTTCTCCAAGAAGAAAAAAAAAATCTCACTCTGACATTATTTTCGATTGGAAACGAGCATTGAAATATCTTATTTTTTAAACAATAGAGGATATCAAGGCATTTGCAGCAATGCCAGCTTAAGTAGTCTTCTGCAGATTATGACGATGGGTCAGCTCCCTGGGCGTAGTGGTCACTGCGCTCGCCTTGCACGCGGGAGACCCGGGTTCGATTCCCAGCGGGGTCAAGAAATTTGTATCACGCAAATGATTGATTCCGTGACTGGCTGTTGCGGGGCTCACTCAGCCTCGTGAGGAAAATGATTAGCTATGACAATCATGTAAATGCGCATAGCGACCGGTGCCAGCATGGTAGGTAAACATTGGACGTTAGGATTATTGTGATATTGGGAAAATCCTACAAAGCTGCAGTGAGGACCAAAGTTGTGATATAATAACACAAAGAATTTTTTTTTTTTTTTTTTTTTTAATGACATATCTTATTTTTTAAAATATTGTTTATTATAATGTAAAATGATTTGTTATACACAGGTAATGCTCATAGAAAACCAGTCCAAGTTGTCATGGCAACGCTTATCCCAGGCACAGGAAGAACACGACTCCGCACATAAAGACTACTATGACGTGCGTATCAGTCTATTTGAATTGGATGAGAAATGGACACATGCTAAACTATGCAAGAACTTTGTCTATCTAATGACTAGTTTGAGTCAGGTTCGAGGTGAGAGAATCGCACTTCACAAAAGTTATGACGTCATGTTACACAGGAAATTTTTTTTAAAAATATTGCATAAACATTACACATTATGATATCAAAATATTGCCAAGTGTAAAATGTAAGGTTTCAGGAACGCGCTACTAGTAGAAGAAACTAGGGATAAACACAAACTAACCTTCATGGAATCTTTAAAAGTTTCATTTTTCATTTCAATTTTTTAAAAAGCTAGTGTTCCACCACCGGCGCCGTTTTTATTTCGCAGCAATGAAACAACTGCTACATTAGACGCATGTGGTCTGTATCGTAGTATGCCTCTCATCAGATGGGCGGAAAGAGACACAAGTAAATTATTATTATTTGTAAGCGTGTGTTATTAGTTATTAGGCAAATATACCTACCTACCTATTCCCTCATCTAACTAAAGCTTCCCCAAATATGTTTGATGTTTTAGATGACGAACAGAAACTTGTTTTGATCAACAAAGTCAACGCACTCAATCTAATGAAAATGTCCAATACTTTGGAAGATATTGTAGACAACTTCAAAAGAGATTTGGAAACTGTCAAGCAAGAAATACAAGAAAGGAAATGTATGAAGAAAGATAGCAGACAAGACAAGAAAAAGTTGGAAAAAAAGAAAACTACAGAATATGAGATATACGATGATGATGATGATGATGATACTTTCAAGACAGAGAAAGTAGAAAACATACAAGATTCTGAGGAAAAGACAGAAGAAAAGGTCAAGGATATTCAAGAAGATTTTAGATACGAACAAACGATACACACAAACGAATTAGTAGATGAGAAAACAGGCGAAAATCAAAACATCCAGGAAACTACTGAAAACGTTGACAAACTTATTGGTGAGGGTATTGATCCAGAAGAAGTGGATGATGGTGACAATAGCAAAGATGAATTTATAAACCTTATAATAATGGACGATGTCAAACTAGAAAAACACCGAGATATAACAAAAACTAGTGACATAGAAATCAACATGAATGAGAAATTTCAAGAGGAACTCGGGTTTGATCTTAAAGATATAGACATTGATGATGACTATGATATGAAGAATATTGAAGAAACCAGTGTCATCTTTGAGAAACTTGACCTGGAAAACATGAATGTATTGTTACAGAAAGAAAATATCCAGGATAAACTGGAGCAGTGCAAGAAAATGAATGAGACAAGTGAAGAATATTTCACAAGCAAAGCCAAACATCTGAGGCACACTGTGGAAACATTGAGTGAGAAGATGGAGGCATTACAAACAGACATTGGCGAGATAAGAAATGATATCAAGAACAATTATGAGGCCTACATCAATGATATATGTTCCAATAAGAATTATCTTGTACTCCAAGTCTTGAGTGAGTATACTTAGTATGACAGTGTAACAATTCAACCGATTTGAGTATTGTATAACATGTACTGGACATGAAAACAAATTCAACATTTTTTTTCCTTATGAAATTTCACCTATTTAACTACAGTTCTTACCAAAAGAAGTAAAACATAATATGAGCTCCGACTGTAATGGAAGCTCAAGCCAACACAATTAGTTAATATTGTGAATTTTGTTTCTCCATTTTCAGTTGCAGATCTATACGAGCGTTGCATCAGTAAGAATAAAAACCTTCACTATTTATCCACTCTGGAGCAACTTACTCAATTTCAGGACAACATTCAAGACTTGCTATCACGCATCAATGTCATTCCTATTCAATTTGTCAGTGAAGCCAAAGCTTTCGTCAGCAAAAACATGGAGGAAACCAACAGAAGCGCTACAAATGCAAAACGAAAGCTTAATGAACTAGACAACTACCTTCAACATTTAGAACGAACATTGATGCCAAAATATAAGAAGGTTGGTACAGTTTATGTTTGTTTAGTTCTGTTTGTGTCGAAACCAAGTCTAAATGGAGATCGTTTTGGGAGCGTCATGTAGATTACTGACAGACATAAAATATGGCAAGTAATAAGTACCTAATTGTGTTTCTGTTATCCTGTTTCCAGATTGGAAAGCCACTACATCGACGATCTAAACCGCCCACAAGTCCCCTGCCTAGACTCAAACAGGCCAAAAGTTTGACCCAAGATGAAATGGATTATTTGATGTTCTTCACAGACTTCGATTCGAAGGCACCCTCTGCAGACCAACTGGCTCAGACTTATCTGAATCAGAGAAAAATGAAACATTGTACAGAGAAATGACAATAACAATAATATTTAATCTTTTTCTTCGCCTTTTCCCATGTTCAGATGGGGTCGGCGTTTGTCGTCGGGCTCTCAATCAGCTTTAGAGTGACCGCTTGAGGCCAATTTTATTGGTTTTGGCTAAGAGAAATGGAAACAAAAAGATTTATCATTCTAATGAAAGAACATGTTTCAAAAAAAAAAGCATTTTATAGTATTGAAGAGTTTTTAGAAGATATTAAGAGATAGTTAGGTGTTAATACAGTTAATTTAAAATACTATTTTTGTAATAATTTGTTCGACTGGAATTTTGTAATGGAAGTCGTTCGACTCGGTCGCGATGATTGGAATGCTGCCTCAATGGCGCGACCCGGCAGCTAGGATCGGAACGCCACCTTTACAGTTCCCTCTATCAAACATATTTGCTAAGTTTCCAAACAGATCTAGGTAGGTATATGCTTGATTTTTTTTTTTTTTTTTTTTAAACTTTTTTTTTTAATTTTTTTTTTTTTTTTTTTTTTTTTTTTTTTTTTTTTTTTTTTTTTTTTTTTTACTGAATAGTAAGGGATTTCAAAATGAATTCCACCTGTTTTGCTTTTACAGTTTAGGTATTGTTTGTTATTGTTAATGTTTTCTTTTTAGGTATCGTTTGTTATTTTTTGTTTTCTCTTTTCATATTAGTTTTTTTTTTATATGTAGTGATAGGTCATACTTCATCTTGAATGTCAGACCTTAATGTCAAATAAAATAAATAAATAAAAATTTTCCGAGTGGATGCCCTTCGCACTCAACCTTCGCTATTGATATAGCATAAGGAAATTTGGACTAGTCTAAGTCTACTCCCTGTTTATAGTCCCCTAGCTATACGCTGATTTACTCTCTGTTTATAGTCCCTCAGCCAGACTAATATAATAATAATATTGAATATTAAAATGAAATCTAAATTGAATGAAACGTGCCATTTACTGATGTTCTAACGAGAAGAGATTAGTATACATACATACCTCCCAGGTAAGAAAAAGAAATAAAAACACGAATTACTAATTCAGAAACCAGTAGGTAAAGGTAGGTACTTTATTTTTCTAATCACATCATACGAATAAAAAATGTAAAAATAGCTATGTTCAAATTAAGTTGTCATACAGGTACTTAATGTGGTAAAAATATTTAAGTAAGGTAACGTAAAATATTGCAAAATCTTAAATAGTAACGGTAAAATAATAAATACTTAAATACGAAAATAAAATAACAACAAACAAAACAAAACGGGAATGAAGATCTTTGGACTTAATCCTACAAAAAATCTTCTTCTCACAATAGAACAGTTGCGCTTACTTGGGTGATGTTTCAAAGTCAAAGAGCAAGAAAAATGAGGAACAACGGAATTTTTCTTTTTCTTCTACGACTTCTAGATAGCGAGATAAATCGATTTAAAAAATACCGGTAAATCGTGAAGATTGACGTCACGGCATACGCTCCCGTAGGCGATGACGTAATGACTCCCGCTTCGTTTATTTGTGCGCAAGCGTTTCTGCGCATTTTGACGTGAAATCTGACGTCACAACTCTTTGAATTTTTTCATTAGACGGCAATTAAAAATTGAATTTTCGACCTTTAAAAGTTACTTTTTCGGAGTTTTGACCGCAGATTTGGATTTTTCACAACTTTTTACGTAGGAATCGACCTTTTATTAATAATATTTTCTCGATTGCAACTCCTCCATTATGTATTATGCCCATTACGTATAGTTGAACCTCGTTTAACTTTTAAGATAAGTGTTTCACCGGCGGCGCCGCGCCGTTTTAATTTCGTAGCAATGAAACAACTGTCACATTAGCCTCATGTGGTCTGTGTCGTAGCATGTCCATCTTGTACTATGTCTCTCATCCAGATGAGTAATAAGAGACACAATACTTCCCAACACGAGAACAACAGAAAGTTACCAATCGAAATACGATCACAAATTTTTGGTTGACACACCCGGAATCTTCTGCATGGCAAGCTAACCACTAGCCATGTCACCATAGTTAAGGGTTAAGGGAGAGACTGAATTGTTCGTTACAAAGATTTTTTTTTTTTTTTTTAGCAAGATTTCATTGTACCTATTGTATTTCGAAGGGGTGGGAAATGTCCTTCATTATTCGTTAAATATCAATGTACTACTGTATTATATAGGTATCATTGCTGGGATTCGAAAAACAGTCCTCTTGGGTATAAATCAACTCCTTTGGTAACTGCACTACTAGGATTAATAAAACAAACTACTTAATCTAATATATAAAAATCTGGTGTGAACACCACACGACTTTCTATTACATTTGCTGAATAGGTATTTAAAAAAATGTGAAAAAATTTTCAAGTCCCGAGCCGCCTATGGCGGCCGATTTTTGGTCAAAATTTTCTATCTCAAAATACATTTAAAAGTGTCCGAAAATTGAACTTTGTTTATTTTTTCGACCAAAAATTTCTATCTTAAAATACTTCCCGTGTAACGAGGAATCATATAAAATATGAAAAAATTGGATTTTTTTTTTCGAAAAAGCAACATTGATTTTGGTTGGTATCTGGATGAGTGACTGTCCGATTTTTACCAAATTGTTACAGTCGCGTCCTTGGACCATACCGGTACATCATACCAAAATTTCATCGCTCTAGGACAAACCGTTCCACCTTTTCCCATTAACATTAATTAAAACTTGTAGTACGTACGTACAGACTATGAGCTAAACCACTTTTTTGACATCAGGGGATCCCAAAACGGATATTTCCAACCATTTCCCGATTTTGAAAATTTGGACCGATTGCAATACTTTCATTACTAGTATAGCTCCGCTATACTGTAGTAATAGAAAGTAAAAAAATAGTCTACTCACCATTGGTCGGTAGCTTTATGGACACAAACGAGTAGTCTGTGGCGTCTGTGGAGCCGGGGGGGAGGGGCGGGGGACTGGTGGGTGCCCCATTATGGGCGTGGTGTGTGGGGGTTGGGGGTGTGGTTGACCCTTCGACCCGGGTCGAGCCACTCTGGTTATCTTCGA
>NW_007378593.1:31198-42590 GCF_000475195.1 Diaphorina citri | reverse complement strand
AAGGAGCTTTGCTCGGGACATTTGATGTGACGTCATCGCCTACGGGAGCGTATGCCGTGACGTCAAAGTTCACGATTTACCGGTATTTTTTTAATCGATTTATCTCGGGATCTAGAAGTCGTAGAAGAAAAAGAAAAATTCCGTTGTTCCTCATTTTTCCTGCTTTTTGACTTTGAAACATCACCCAAGTAAGCGCAACTGATCTATTGAATAAATCCCCTATCCAAATACAGTCGAACCTGTCTAAGTGGGAATCCAAGGGACCGACAATTTTTTAGCGCAACTGATCTATTGAATAAATCCCCTATCCAAATACAGTCGAACCTGTCTAAGTGGGAATCCAAGGGACCGACAATTTTTTCCCCACTTATTCAGGTTTCCCAGTTAAAAGCGTCCACTTAGAGATATTGCCATTTTCCTATTCCCACTTATAGAGGTAAATGTGAACACTGGTTTGGAGGAAGAGGGATATCCTATGCTTTCCTACAAATTCCCACTTACAGAGGTCTGCAGAAGGCTCCGGACCTAGGAAAATGGCAACATTTCCCACTTACAGAGGCTCCGGATCGAGTATCTAGTATAAGTCATTCCCACTTATAGAGGCTCGATTTTCCCATTTAAACAGGTTTTCTAGTAAAAAAAAAAAAAAAAAAAATAAAGGGGCCACGCTTTTTTTCCCCTTTAAAAAGGTTTTTTATAAAAAAAAAAAAAAAAAAAAAAAAAAATGAAGGGGCCACGATTTTTTTCCCAGTTATCCACGTTCAGTACTGAGACAGGTTCGACTGTATCAAGCCCATACAATGATGACGTTATGTTCAATGTTCTAAAGTTGCTCTTTTGACTACATTTTATGGTTAAGCTCACAATAAAACTTACTTTTACTGATTCATTAATTTCTTCCGCCTTTCATCTAATCTAATCACTTACACTCTCACTTGTTATAACTTACTTTTCCTGTTAAAAAAAGCAGTGATGGCATTCATGAATTCTTCAGACTCCCATCTTTCTTCTAATCTCTTACACTCTCGTTTGTTAGCTTCATGTAGCATAGACAGCATTGGAACTCTTACCAGTTGCTTAGCAAAGATCATACTCTGAAATAAATAGAGAAAGTACAAACAGAAATAAAATACATGAATAAGGGTCTTTCATTTTACTGTATAAGTAACAAGCTAACTGCTAAGGTTTTTAGTAGGGGTTTTATTTGCGATTGCTATTACACACTGTTTGAGAAAAATATTGTTGATTGTATCATTGAGTTGTTGATATCTATTATTTCTTCTCAGGTTTTCCTCAACTTTTCCACAAGTATACAAGCTATTTATTACTTAAGAGGCAGAACAGACCAAGTAAAAAAAGTGTTTCGAGATAAATGGAGTCAAAGTTTAAAGTAATAGAGATAGCCACTTTGTCAATTCAATACAAGACTAAAGGGAAGGTAGCAACCAATTAAAAAATCTGGTGAGAACATCCCACGACTTTCCTTATCCTATTGAATGGTACTTATTTGGGTGTTCTGTTGTAACATTTACAATATCTCTAATCGTTTAGTCGATATAGGTGAAAACAGCCAAAAAGCGGTCGAAACCCGCCAAAAAGCGGTCAAAATACCGCTAACCGCAGCCCCTATTTTACATACCAAATTTTAAGTCTTTAGCTTATACCGTTCCCGAGATATTGTTAAATTACATATCCTTGTCAAGCCCCTATTTTACATACCAAATTTTAAGTCTTTAGCTTATACCGTTCCCGAGATATTGTTAAATTACACCGAAAACCACGTTCGAGATCAATTTTTTCTATTTATTTAATGAACAAATAGCCCATTTTTAATGAAAGTAGCTCTTAGGACGTGTGTTAGGTCCTAACAAATTGGTCAGTCCTAAGAGCCCAGGTAAGTAACTTGTGTTTGGTCCCAACAAATATCCTGGTACAAACGCACACAGACACACACACGGACCAATGGCTGAAACTTTGGATTTAGGCTCTAGGGACCTCAAAACGTGTTTTGGCACTAAAAATTTGGATTTAGGCTCTAGGGACCTCAAAACGTGTTTTGGCACTAAAATCTGACCATCGAAAATTTGACCCGATTACATTCCTTTTCTTCCTATAGGATAAGGAAAGTAAAAAGGAAGATCTTTTAGCACTCTTTTCAATGAAATGCAATACACAAAAAGTCGATTTTTGGACTTGGTCTACTCTGCCTTTTACAAATTCAATTGAAAGGAATAAATGATCAATGGTTTACCTGGGGAGGAAGTTTAGCCCAGGCATGAATTCGAGGCCACAAATCTCTCTCTATTTCCTCAGTGGTGAACACTCCGGATACAAAACCATACTGAAGCGCTTCCTGAGCATTTAGCTTGCGACCAGTGTACAGAAGCTCACTTGCCACAGAGTTTCCAAATATACGTGGGAATAATACTGAGGAGCAACCCTCTGGTGTCATACCCCTCAATGTGAATGGAGTATGGAATGTGGCCTGTAACACAAATACAGGGTGGTTGAGTAAGACTTGTTGGGTTTATTATGATCTAAAATATTACACAATGAAATAAAAAAAAAGAAAAAAAAAAATCCATTGAGTAGATTTCAAAAAAATCGACTTTGATATACGTGGGAATAATACTGAGGAGCAACCCTCTGGTGTCATACCCCTCAATGTGAATGGAGTATGGAATGTGGCCTGTAACACAAAAATACAGGGTGGTTGAGTAAGACTTGTTGGGTTTATTATGATCTAAAATATTACACAATGAAAAAAAAAAAGAAAAAAAAAATCCATTGAGTAGATTTCAAAAAAATCGACTTTTAAAATTTTAGTTGATGGTGGGATTCGAACCCGGGACCTTCTGTATGGCAAGCAAACGCGTTACCACTGGGCTGACCATGCCCTAAAAAATGCTTTAGAATATGTAGGTATAATACTTACTGTATCGGAAGCGAAGACAATATCACACAAAGCCAGAGTTGTAGCACTGATTCCTATTATGCTTTAGAATATGTAGGTATAATACTTGCTGTATCGGAAGCGAAGACAATATCACACAAAGCCAGAGTTGTAGCACTGATTCCTATAGCAGGACCATTGACAATAGCAATTAAAGGTTTGGGATAGTCAATGAAGGCAGCCACATATTTCTGCAGAGTTATGGATGTGTCTGTGTCTGAAAATTAAAGGTGTAGGATTTACTTTAAGGGAAAATATGTGCAGGACCCCACAACATTTCTTTGAAGAAATCCAGCGACAGCATACAAAACAGATGTCATGCTCAAAATAAATTCCTCATCTTTTCATATTAAAACCTGTGGCTGGATAGGTAGTAGTTTTTATTTGAAAATATGTGTTTATAAAAATTGTACGTCGTATGTGTACAGAGTGTGAAACTAGCTTTGACTAGTCCAAATTAAAGTAAATATTGAGTTCTTGAATTTTGATTGACAGGGTATTGCAAGATTGAATAGGTATTTCGTAGCAATGGAACAACTGCTACATTAGACGCTTGTGGCCTGTGTCGTAGCATGCCCATCCCGTAGTATGCCTCTCATCAGATGGGCGAGAAGAGACACAATACTTCCCATTTAGGTGCTGGTATCTCTAATAACTAAACCATACAATGTTTGTATCTAACTCTAGTGGGTAACTTATGTTAAGAATTTTTTTTTATTGATGGTAAAAAAAAGCTACCTACCTTCATTGATCAAATCAGAGGGATTATTGGTCATATCATTCCCACTTGAATAATAATCTCCCACACCACTCAACACTGTCAATGTTACATTAGTTCCCATTTAGGTGCTGGTATCTCTAATAACTAAACCATACAATGTTTGTATCTAACTCTAGTGGGTAACTTATGTTAAGAATTTTTTGTATTGATGGTAAAAAAAAGCTACCTACCTTCATTGATCAAATCAGTGGGATTATTGGTCATATCATTCCCACTTGAATAATAATCTCCCACACCACTCAACACTGTCAATGTTACATTAAAATCAGTAGCCCCAGATTGAAGGATTTTAACAAGGTTTGTATAAATCTGAAATAATGGAATACGTATCTTGAGCAGTTATTTACTAACAATATGTACATGGCCAAAGTGGGGCTTTTCACCTGTATACCCCAGAATTTATGCTTAAATTGTTTTTCTTGTAGCCTGTTTGATATTGTGGAAAAAAACCTCTTAGGTAGGTAATTCTTTGATTTTTGATGGGGATATTTTGGCAATATCGCATTTCTCGAAAAAGTTCACGAAGTCCGTAAAGCGGGTGCCAAATTTAGTTTTTCAATGAGAATCCCCATTTTTATAGCTTGGTATTCGTTTTCTACGTTAAATTTAAAGCATAATTTACTACTTACTCCAATTCTTGCGGTTCGGAAACCGCGAATCACAAAAATGCTTCAAAAGTACAAGTGTGACCCCTCAAATCAGAGTTTTTTTTTTTCATTGGAGCAGTTGCAAATGGGTAAAAATTATAAATAAATGGTCGCTTCCTATGTAAAAAGTTAGGAAAAATTCAAATATGAGGTCAAAACTCCGAAAAAATAACTGTAAAAGGTCGAAAATTCATTTTTTTTTTTTATTATTATTTATTAACATTTATTATAGTGTGCAAACATAATTATAAAATCATTTACCAATGACAGTGGTAATTGTGAAAAATAACCGGTAATTTTTCACAATTACCAGATTTTCTACATTTACCGTAACATATACACTGAGAGGGGAAGATTTACATTTTTAGTTTGGTCATTTTAATTTAATAAAGTTAAGGACAGAGGTAGGAAGGATCATTATTTAGACAGGCATGTAGATTGTTAGGGTTCCTAATATTTTGGTATTTACAGCAATCTTTCAGAATGTGCTTAACTGTGAGGTTACATTGGCAAACATTACATTCCGGGGGTTGTTCTTTTCTCATTAGGTGCACATGGGTGAGATTTGTGTGACCTATGCGGAGGCGAGTGAGGGTGACTTGGTCGCGCCGAGAGAAGAATTGAGGGGGGTGCCAGGGTTTATTTTCATCTTTAATTAATCGAAGTTTGTTACCTATTAGGTATTCCCAATCTTCATGCCACGATGACATGATTTTTCGTTTTACTTAAAATGTGAGTTTTTGCGGCCCGCCAACTCTCTACCTTGGTCTCTTGCGGCCCTCGGGTGCCCTAAGGTTGGACAACCCTGCTTTAAATCTTTTGAGTGATTGTAAATAAATCCTGTCCTCTCTCCTGTTTATTATGTAAGATACACCTTCTGTACTACATGTGAATTGAATTCAGTGATTATTTGATTAGTGATAGTACCTTTGTCCCAGGCTGAGCAAGAGTCTGAGTGAGGTCATTTTTTTTAATATACATGTGAATTGAATTCAGTGATTATTTGATTAGTGATAGTACCTTTGTCCCAGGCTGAGCAAGAGTCTGAGTGAGGTCATTTTTTTTTAATATTTAAGTAAATAGGGCAAGTTTTTTTTACTCATTTTATCCAACCGGTTGGAACCGTTTGGTCCAATAATGCCGTTTGAATACTCGTTGAATTCAGTGATTATTTGATTAGTGATAGTACCTTTGTCCCAGGCTGAGCAAGAGTCTGAGTGAGGTCATTTTTTTTAATATTTAAGTAAATAGGGCAAGTTTTTTTACTCATTTTATCCAACCGGTTGGAACCGTTTGGTCCAATAATGCCGTTTGAATACTCATTGTTTACATGAGTGACATCATTCATTTCACCACATGAGTTTGAATACTCATTGTATCTTCCAACCGGTTATAACTGTTTATCTCACCAGATCAACCTTCAAATTTCGCAATTGATACAGTTTTTTTACATTTTTTTTTTGTTTTTATTTTTTTCAGAAATTTGAATGGAAGAAGTCTTTTAAAAAATTATCTTTACTTTTTTTGTTAGATTTTTTTTATACCCCTAACATATGATCAAACGCAACAGTTTTAATACTCATTACTCATTGCGAGGTTAATTGTTTAATTAATGATGTCATCACCATGACCACTGCAAAGCCTAACCGATTTGACTATGCAATGAGTATTCCTTGCCCATAATTACAGACAATCATTTTTATTAGTTGAAACATTAATCATTTTTATTAGTTGAAACGTTCACCCCATAAGGCCCTGTGTAACAATACTTACATCAAATGAGATGGCATTTCTTTTTTCTGGTCTGTTAAACAAAATCTTCTGAATATTTCCCTCGTAGGTGACTAATAACTGCTGTGAGGACATTTTAGGAAGTAGGGGAAGGGAACAACATAAGCAACACAACACTCAACTTGGTCCAACTCCAATGACAAACTTAATGTCTTAATGAATCAATATTCAATAACCATAACCAAGTTAGTCAGTTAGTCAGCAGCACAGCATTATCATTAACAGCATTTAAAAAAAAAAAAAAAAAAAAAAAAAAATGTGATGTTCACACCAGATTTTTGAAATAAATATACCTAGTTAAATATAAACAAGCTGGGCCCGTCCCTCCGGGAATTATTTAGCCCGTAGTTTATTCGATCAGTACCTATGTACCTACCTAATTTGTTTAATATTCAGTTTATTATTATTCTTGATTTGATTTTTTGATTTTACTTTCATGTAATGATTTAAAATCAAGACTGGAGCCCGTTCTCCCTTTATTCCCAATATAATGTTTAAGTCACCCATCCATTTATTGGCCTTGCTCGACGTAGCTTAACATAGGTGACGCTAACATCGGTCTTAAATGATCGACTGAAGTGTTATCTAAAACTTTCTCTCTTTGAGTTCATAGGTCGTCGCGACAAATTTCAAGATCAGAGCTTATTTGTGTGAGAAAATGTGAAAAAAATCCCGCAAAAACCAGTTTTTTTTGGTTTTTTGGCTTTATGGTTTTCTGGACAAAATTTGCACCACCATTTTCGTGATCCTGGTAAAAAGACCTTTAATTTGATATATAGGTCGACCAGGTTTGGATAACTCCTTCTATGGGGACAGACCGACCGACCGACAGACGACACCGAAGCGAATACAATAGTCCGTCCACTATACCTTTTATTATTAGTAATAATAAAGGAAGGACGGACTAAAAAGCGAGCACTGCGAGCAGATGATACAAACAAAACACCAAACAAAAATTAGAAATATACAAGGAGCTCAAGTAGTGGAGGCTGGAGGGATGGTACCCTATACCTCATGTGTTATAAAAGCGCAGACGACACCGAAGCGAATACAATAGTCCGTCCACTATACCTTTTATTATTAGTAATAATAAAGGAAGGACGGACTAAAAAGCGAGCACTGCGAGCAGATGATACAAACAAAACACCAAACAAAAATTAGAAATATACAAGGAGCTCAAGTAGTGGAGGCTGGAGGGATGGTACCCTATACCTCATGTGTTATAAAATACAAGGAGCTCAAGTAGTGGAGGCTGGAGGGATGGTACCCTATACCTCATGTGTTATAAAAGCGTATGTATCCTTAAAAAAAAAAAAGTAAACAAACCGCCATGTTGTGTTCATAAGAGTGGCGCGAATTTCAAATTTTGAGAACCATTGGGTATATTAGTGAAAAATGGCACGTTTCCTTATTTTTGGCGCTTAAATAAAAAAAATGCCGATTTTTGGTACGAAGACGGTGACTAGGTGTTTTACCTTTTTCATTTTTAATTTGCTATAACTCGTCCATTTATTGAGGTAATTAAGTGATTATAGACTTTTTTTAATTGTTATATACTTTTCTTTGAAACTGATTAATTTCCAATTCAATAACATTAACCATGTCTTCAGAATGAACTGATTTATCAGAAAACCCCTGTTGTTTCTATAATCGTCACATTTTGAGAGTGCTTGTTGAAATTTTCGGAACCTTCTGTATGAGTAATCGCCCTATGTTGTAACCAGTACTCTGAGTACTTATCTTACCTACCATAAATGATATTTTTAAAGCATTCCAATGTTTTACCACTCCAATGCAAAACTGTAGAAACAATATCCTATCTCACCTCGTCCGAGCTCATCTCAGCCCTGTTCATAAACACAGCCTGTGCCCTAAATCACCAAAGTATGGAAAAGTATCTTACAAGTGTAATAGCCAATGGAAAAGCAGAATTTTGAATTTGGACGAATCATATCGAAATATGGAATTGTAAATACTTTTCCATACTTTGGTGATTTAGGGCATACCACTCCAATGCAAAACTGTAGAAACAATATCCTATCTCACCTCGTCCGAGCTCATCTCAGCCCTGTTCATAAACACAGCCTGATTATAAACTTTTTTCACACAAGAGCTTATTTTATCAATAATGATGAAATAAGCTCTTCATGCTGTTATTTTACTAGTTTTGGTTTTCAAAATTTGAAATTCGCGCCACTCTTATGAACACCATGTTGTGATTGTTGTGTTTCATTTTTTTCAAGGACACACATCGGGATCGTTACTTCCCCTTCCTTATTTTATACCTCCATAGAAATATACCAAATGTACGGCCTTTTTTTCCCCCCTTGTTGTAGGTTCTACCTTCAAAATGAGGAAGTGATAACGCAGACAGACTTGAGTACTTGTTCTTGTGTCGAGATATAGGAGATGGAAGAGAAGGAACGGATGAGATAGGGATGGAAGAGGATGAGATAGTGATGGGAAGGGATCGGATATTAAAAGAAAGGGATGAGAAATGAAGGGCAGAGAAGGGATCGGATAGTTTAGAGAAGGGATAGTCAAAGAGGGAGATGACAATGATGGTGTTTTTCGCTCTAATGTAGGTATAGGTGTAAAGTACTTACCTAGAGTTTCTTTCTGTGTAAACTTTTCAAGTGCTCAACCATTAGGGATTTCCGGGCATTCAGATTTTTTTTTTTTTTATTAACATTTATTATAGTGTGCAAACATAATTATAAAATGTTATATACACTGAGAGGGGAAGATTTACATTTTTAGTTTGGTCATTTTAATAAAGTTAAGGACAGAGGTAGGATCATTATTTAGACAGGCATGTAGATTGTTAGGGTTCCTAATATTTTGGTATTTACAGCAATCTTTCAGAATGTGCTTAACTGTGAGGTTACATTGGCAAACATTACATTCCGGGGGTTGTTCTTTTCTCATTAGGTGCACATGGGTGAGATTTGTGTGACCTATGCGGAGGCGAGTGAGGGTGACTTGGTCGCGTCGAGAGAAGGTTTGAGGGGGGTGCCAGGGTTTATTTTCTTCTTTAATTAATCGAAGTTTGTTACCTATTAGGTATTCCCAATCTTCATGCCACGATGACATGATTTTTCGTTTTAAAATGTGTTTAAAATCTTGTATAGGGATCTTATCTATGGCAGGAGAGGTACTGTACAATGTTTCCTTTGCAAGGAGGTCCGCTTTGTCATTACCGTGTATACCTACATGTGACGGAATCCACATGAAACAGAGGTTTAGGGTATGTTTGTTTTCGTGTAAAAGTTTTCTCATTTCAGATGACACTGGGTTGGGAGAGAAGATATCTTGAAGAGATTGGAGGGAGCTGAGGGAGTCGGTACTTAGGAGGAAGCTGGAGTTACGGACTTCAGACAAACAATTAGCGAGGATGAAATAGACAGAATAGAGAATAGCCATGAGTTAATTCAATTTTTATTTTCCGTTCTAATGAAAAAGTTCAAAGAGTTATGACGTCAGATTTCACGTCAAAATGCGCAGAAACGCTTGCGCACAAACAAAGGAAGCGGAAATCATGAATTATGACGTTATCGCCTACGGGAGCGTATGCTGTGACGTCAAAAGTTCACGATTTACCGGTATTTTTTAAATCGATTTATCTCGGTATCTAGAAGTCGTAGAAGAAAAAGAAAAATTCCGTTGGTCCTCATTTTTCCTGCTCTATGACTTTAAAACATCACCCAAGTAAGCGCAACTGATCTATTGAAAATTGAAATAATAATGAAACCATAAGATTTTGGAGCAAAAAATACGCAGATCTGATGGGTCGCACTTGTAAGTACTTTGTGGCATTTTTGTAATTCACGGTTTCCGAATTCTGCGAAAACCGCGAACCCCAAAAGATTCGAGTGAGTAGTCGATTGTATCTTGATGGAAGACTGTAATGTTGGGTTCTACACACGAATCTGGGATTCGCGAATCCCGTGTTCACTCGGCAACCCGGGACTCGCTTCGTGAGTGTTCTACACAATGTTGTGAAAGTTTTTCGAACGTTCCGTTGTTTTTAAATTGGCAACAAAGGAAAATTCAATAGGCAACATAGAATTTTTATTACTTATTACATGTAAAGCATTTTGCGGGCGGAAAATTTTCCGCCAAAAGGCGGTCGCCATTTTTTTTTTTTTTTCAAGATAGAGAGGACTATAACGGCTGAAGTCGACTTACTGTCCCAAACCGGCGGCAGATAATATTCATCGTCCGAAAAAGACATATCATGTAAATTAAAATACATTTTCAATCTATCTATTCTTGTACTTGAAAAAATAATGAAATAACCAGCAGGGTACGTCCCTCCGGGAATTTTTTAGCCCGTAGTTTATTCGATCGTGGTTAAAGAAAATCAGTACCTACAGTATCTTCCAACCGGTTATAACTGTTTATCTCACCAGATCAACCTTCAAATTTCGCAATTGATACAGTTTTTTTACATGTATCTTCCAACCGGTTATAACTGTTTATCTCACCAGATCAACCTTCAAATTTCGCAATTGATACAGTTTTTTTACATTTTTTTTTTTGTTTTTATTTTTTTCAGAAATTTGAATGGAAGAAGTCTTTTAAAAAATTATCTTTACTTTTTTTGTTAGATTTTTTTTATACCCCTAACATATGATCAAACGCAACAGTTTTAATACTCATTACTCATTGCGAGGTTAATTGTTTAATTAATGATGTCATCACCATGACCACTGCAAAGCCTAACCGATTTGACTATGCAATGAGTATTCCTTGCCCATAATTACAGACAATCATTTTTATTAGTTGAAACATTAATCATTTTTATTAGTTGAAACGTTCACCCCATAAGGCCCTGTGTAACAATACTTACATCAAATGAGATGGCATTTCTTTTTTCTGGTCTGTTAAACAAAATCTTCTGAATATTTCCCTCGTAGGTGACTAATAACTGCTGTGAGGACATTTTAGGAAGTAGGGGAAGGGAACAACATAAGCAACACAACACTCAACTTGGTCCAACTCCAATGACAAACTTAATGTCTTAATGAATCAATATTCAATAACCATAACCAAGTTAGTCAGTTAGTCAGCAGCACAGCATTATCATTAACAGCATTTAAAAAAAAAAAAAAAAAAAAAAAAAAAGTCTCCCGGGTTTGGACCCAGTTGACCGGCTTCGTTGTTCAAGTTTGTAGTTTAAAACCAAGTTAAAAAAATGAAAACGTAAAACACAAAGAA
>NW_007378593.1:27242-30160 GCF_000475195.1 Diaphorina citri | reverse complement strand
AAAAAAAATTTTAACATAAAATAAAAAAAAAAAAAAAAAAAAAAAAAAAAAAAAAAAATCAGTAAAACATCAAAACTCTGTTCCGTGTTGATTTATGCCGGGCGTCTCTTCAAACTATTGACGTAGGTTTTTTTTTTTTTAAGAGGTTTGACAGAGGGAACTGTAACTGCTATGGTCTTATCGTCCCGAAATCGAAGAGAGAAGGAAGACAGGATAGGAGAAAGCCAGCCGTTCCGAGAACGAACGTTATCCCATCAGGATAAAATCCGCCCCGGGCGGGAATCGAACCCGCGGCCTAGCGCTTACAAGGCAGACGCACTACCAACTAAGCTAACTAGGCTGGCAGTCTCACTACTTGAAAATAAAATTAATCTAAAGTTGTGACATAACTGATGGATGAATTTGGCTTCTTTCAGCTCTTCCAAAGTTCTGGACTTTTTGTGGTACACTTTTAATAATTTGATTAAGGTATCCTTATTATTGCTTAAAATTTACTTATATGTTTATGGATACTAATTTTGTTAATATGTACATGTCAATACATAAGTAGGATGTCTAATATAAACCTACCCAATTTAGGTACCCTTACAAGAGAGAATAAAAAGAAAAAGAAGCATAAGTAGGATGTCTAATATAAACCTACCCAATTTAGGTACCCTTACAAGAGAGAATAAAAAGAAAAAGAAGGAAGAACATAAGTAGGATGTCTAATATAAACCTACCCAATTTAGGTACCCTTACAAGAGAGAATAAAAAGAAAAAGAAGGAAGAAGAAGAAGAAAAATAATAATAGAAAGTAAAAAAAAATCACATGAGGACAAGTCTGGAGATTATTTAGGCATAAAGGGTATATCAGCATCAGTGTTATTATGGCCAGTTCTAAACAACTCGCAATCCCGGATTGGTTAAGTTCCAAAAGGACTCGTCAAACCCTCAGTGCTAGTGTTGGGGTTCCACGTTCCACTCGCCAATCCCAAGTTCACTCCATTACTTCCTCGGGCGGGAATCGAACCCGCGGCCTAGCGCTTACAAGGCAGACGCACTACCAACTAAGCTAACTAGGCTGGCAACAACAGTTCTGTAGTTGAGGACAATCAACCCCTTCGGTTAGGTACTGCAAAACACCTACAACAACAACAACAACAACAACAACAACAACTGCAAAGCTGACCAAATGTGCCTAGTGTAATCTGTGGAAACAGTCAAGACAAAGCTGAGGCTTCTTTGGGCACTCATCACAGTATGTGAACACAAAGTTGGGCTTCTTCTTAGCATCATTGCACTGAACATTTTGCGCTCAGAGTTTTTGGTAGCAACCTGCACAGGGTCGTCTAATTTTTTTCTCCTGGGGGATCCTGTACTGTAGATAGTGTTGTCTATTTGATTGAGAACTTGAGGGTCTTCTTTCTGGTGGACATTGTGCAAAAAAGTCCGAAACCATCATTTCCCGGAAATTTTTCATTTGTGGCCTTCGATACACTATCCAGCTATTCACAACAGACATCCCCAGCAAAATCTCAAACGCCACTCGTCGATACCATTTCACACCTTTTCTGATGGTTGAAGCATATGACGTCATTTGGTCACTCAGGTCAATGCCCCCCTTCCCCTTATTGTATTCTAAAACTGCCAAAAGGTTTCAGTTGTGACCTTGGTTATCTTATATGATAGACAAAAGTATACAAAAATAAAAACATGATCACAGGGAACCGCGTCTATCACATAAGATAACCGGTTGGTTATCTTATATGATAGACAAAAGCAAACAAAAATAAACATGATCACAGGGAACCGTGTCTATCACATAAGATAACCGGTTTGGTTATCATATGTGATAGACAAAAGCAAACAAAAATAAACATGATCACAGGGAACCGTGTCTATCACATAAGATAACCGGTTTGGTTATCATATGTGATAGACAAAAGCAAACAAAAATAAACATGATCACAGGGAACCGTGTCTATCACATAAGATAACCGGTTTGGTTATCATATGACTGATTGGCACTGATGAACCAATGACCAATAACTTCATAACTAAGTAATTCTGTAATTCAAACAGTAACCTCAACCTGGTTCACTCACAACACACAATACAACAAGGGAAGGGGATGAACGATTTTACAGGAGTGTCGTGCAATAATCAGTGGATGCCTCCTTTCATAAGTCTCTTCTAAAACAAGATGGTCTGGTCTTTTTTTCTTTACCGGTAGAGTAACTACATCTCCACTAACAATGTGTCCCCGGCAATACCCCACTTGCAAATTGATTAGCTTTTTACGCCTAATTACAAAGTCACCTGATTATTTTAGCTAACGACATTAATACCCGTTCCTTATGAGTAACGTATCAGTTTCAGCCAATCCGAAACGGTCACCAGTACCACCTACTGTAGTAATTCAATTTGTTATTGGGGCGTTACCAGTCATTACTCATAAGTTTGAAACGCAACTAGTATACAATCCCATATTTTTGTTTAGATTGTTATTGATTCATTTCTATTAAATTTTCTAAGAAGGTAACGTTTAAAGACTTTTTTTAATTTCGTTTTTCTTTTTTTACATATTTTTGACATAGTTACGCTTTACTTCCAACTAGACGACCACTACTATTTGCTCAATATTGGCCAACCTTCTTTTACATAGTTTTGAGTCACCTTCACCTCACCATGAGTACATTTGTTACTCAAAGTTTGCCCGTATACCTCCCTTTGCCAAGAAGTTGGCCAACCTTTTTCTCAATTTTTTTTGACGGGATAAATGAATTGGTAACGCATGGCTCGGTAAAGGTGGACTACTGGGGTCCTCTGGTCTGAAAAAAAGTAGTTAAAGTGGGCAGAATAGAATAAACTATGGGTCCAGAGGATCCGGTTATTAATAAAAAATAAAGTGTCCTCCAGGTAAGATAGTGTATAAC
>NW_007378593.1:21927-26165 GCF_000475195.1 Diaphorina citri | reverse complement strand
TACCTATCATGTAAGTAGCAGGTAAAAGATACCTAAGTATGCACACTAAAATAATCTTAAATGTAAAATTAGATAAAAAGGTACTTGAACAGTATGTAGGTAGGTAAGTAAGTAGGTAACTACATTATTGTACTCGAATTTCTTTCTAGATTACTGAGGGTAGGTAGTATTTTAGACCTTTTTTTCCAAAAAGAAAGTGCAATCTCAGGCTTAAAACTTTGGAAAATCATCAGTTTCTAATCTACATTTTTTTCTTTAATACCTACTACCCTTAAGTACCTATGTACCTACCTACCTCTACCTTCAGTCTTTTTCAATCTAATATTTTTTTACATTTTCCATTACTTAAGTAGAAAGAATTTTCTACTAAAAAAAAGAAAAAGTAGGTTTAGAGTGATTTCTCTAGCTTTTGACTTCCTCTTGACTTTTGCCATTTTAAATCTAAGAATTAAACAAATTACCTAAGTAGATACCAATTATTCATTAATTACTCACCACTATTTTATGATTTAAAACCAAAAAATATCAAATAAGAATGTAAAATAAAAATCTAAGAATTAAACAAAGTACCTAAGTAGATACCAATTATTCATTAATTACTCACCACTATTTTATGATTTAAAACAAAAAAATATTAAATAAGATGGTCATCCAATGTCTTTTTTGGTTTTTTGGTCTTTGGAAAAAAAAACTTTGAACACAGCCTACACTTCACTTCTTGCCTCACACTCCTCACACTCACAGCTCACAGCTCACAAATCATGAAATCACAAAACACATTCACATTACACTAGGTCACTAGGACTAGGGCACTAGGGATAGTTCCGGCATTTCTGTGATTTCTGCCTTCCGGCAAAACGCAAAAGTGACGTCACGTGAAATAGGCCGGGCCAGGTTTAACTATTGAATGAATGAGCGGGGATTTTTGAATTTTATCGTGATTTTTTTTTTGTTGTTTTTTTTTTTTTTAATTTTGGTGATAGGAAGTAGGAAGTATGGTATGGAAGTATCAAAGTAATGAAGTATAGGATAATAGGATGAATGGATATTAGTGATTTGTGATAGTTAATAGTAATGAGTATTGAGTGATTGTTGAAAAAAGACAAGAAGCTGTGAAATAAATACATAAAAGGTAAAATTGTTTCTTTGAAAGTGAATTGGCAGAAAACCCCTAGTTCAAAAATTCAAAGTGACCTAAAATCAGAACTCATCATGAGATGACCACATTGAAACCCCAGTTATTACCAAATGTTCAGAAAATCTTGAAAACCAGTTTAACAAGGTATTCTTCTACAATTAAGATTTCGTGGGTTTATTTAGGTGTAGTTTTAAAGAGGTTTGAAAAGTGAGGATTCATAGAATTTTCTTTTACAACCTCTGGGTAGATCTTGAGATAAATCTTATAACAACCACTAAGATAAATATTATGTAACTACCTACTGGCTACAGCCCATTCCCACCAAGTCTTTGGCAATTATCTAGAAGACACAAAAGTCTTTCCCATGATGTTTTTACTTTTTTTTACCATCATTGATTGACATGTGAAGGCACAAGAGTAAAAAAAAAAAAAAAAATCCAATTCTGAAGCAATACCTAATCATACAATTTGAGGCAATTGAGGTGTTAAAAAAAAAAAAAAAAAAAAATCCAATTCTGAAGCAATACCTAATCATACAATTTGAGGCAATTGAGGTGTCTCATATTTTTTTTTTTATTTTTTTTTTAAGAGGTTTGACAGAGGGAACTGTAACTGCTATGGTCTTATCATCCCGAAATTGAAGAAAAAAGGAAGACAGGATAGGAGAAAGCCAGCCGTTCCGAGAACAAACGTTATCCCATCAAAATTTTAAAAAGAAAAATATTAGAAAAAAAATAGAAAGTAAAAAAATGTGGAAATCCCGTACAGTAGTTTCGAAGATACGATAGAAACCCGGTGCACCCAAACTGAGTCATTTGACTCATAGCAGCAGCACTGTATCGGGCATCTGACATCATACCTACATATCACTAACCCATGCACATAGGAATCAAGGCTGTGGATATCCTTATCATTGTTATCAGCTCCCATTTTGATCGGCCATACCTACATATCACTAACCCATGCACATAGGAATCAAGGCTGTGGATATCCTTATCATTGTTATCAGCTCCCATTTTGATCGGTACTTACAAACTTTCAAAATTGGGAAATGGTTGGAAATATCCATTTTGGGATCCCCTGATGTCCAAAAAGTTGTTTTTAGCCCATGGTCTGTACGTATATCAAAATTGGGAAATGGTTGGAAATATCCATTTTGGGATCCCCTGATGTCCAAAAAGTTGTTTTTAGCCCATGGTCTGTACGCATACCTACATATCACTAACCCATGCACATAGGAATCAAGGCTGTGGATATCCTTATCATTGTTATCAGCTCCCATTTTGATCGGTGAATTTGGCGCCTTTTTTTACAGTAGTATCAAAACAACACGAATATTCAAAAAATGTTATCAGAAATTAAATAGGATATACGTTTATAGCTTAAAATTAACTAAACATGACCGAGTGATCGACTACTGGTGTAAAGTCGACTACTGGTACATTCACCCTACCTATGTACTACAGGTTTAAATGGGAAAAGATGGTACCTATACAAAATATCTCAAGAACAGTTTGTTGTAGAGCAATGAAATTTTGGTATGCTATCCCGGTATGGTCCAAAGTCCAAGACTGTAACATTTTGGTAAAAATTGGACAGTCACTCATCCAGATATCAACCACAGTCAATGTTGCTTTGGACTTAGAAAAATTAAAAAAAAAAATTCAATTTTTTTGATACATTATATGATTCCTTATTATACGGGGAGTATTTCAAGATAGAAAATTTTCCACCAAAAATCGGCCGCCATTGGTGGCTCAGGCTCGGGGAAAAAAGTTCAATTTTTGAACATTTTAAACAATCCCTTATTACGTGGGGAGTATTTTGAGATAGACGGGTGGAGAGAAATGATTCACAGTGAAGCAGAGCGGACAAGAAATGAGAATATTGAAAAGGCGAAAAAGAGGAGAGAAGAAAGAAAATTTTCACATTTTTTTCCTTTAACTTTGACTAGGTACCTTTCATCAACTTTTGTTTAAATAAAGTAAACATTATTATTTAATAATCTTCCCAGTCAGCACACACGATTGGATGTAAGGCTCGAATCAAGCTTACAAATTCACCTGTGTAAGTTGGATGACATCCAGTCTGTAAGCCTAGATCCACTTACTACATAGTTGGATTTAAGCGTGAAAGTGCACTGGTTCCAGGATGTCCTCCAACTGGATGTAGACGTAAAAAGCACACACTTACATCCAGCCTAATTCACGCTTACATCCAGCGCATACGCTGGATTTTGAATGCTTGGATCCAGGCTTGATTTTAATGCTAGATCCAGGTAAATGCGCGCGCATACGCTGGATTTAGAATGCCGCAATCCTACCCAAATCCAGGCTATTAATAAATTCTGATGAGAAAAATAAATAAATAAATAAATAATAACTTTTACAAATAAAATTTCGACATGATATTTTTATTTTATTAGGTACAAAACAATTAAAACAGTTTTAAAATAACAAAAATAATTAAACAAATAGGATCATTGTTATTTCGTACATTTTATTTGGTAAAAAAAAAGCTTTATAATAAGACCAAAATAATACTTGGTAAAACTTTCAATAACTTAATAAATAAAAAAAACTCTTGACTTTTAGTTTTACAAATGTAATATATTTTATCTTTACACGTATTTCGGGTGTTACCCCGAATTAATTCTCAAGATGATATTTAATTGCAACCTTAATTAAATATCATCTTGAGAATGGGGTAAAACCCGAAATACGCGTATAGATAAAACTCGCACTTCGTGCTCGACCCCCCGGGGGCTTCGCGTGTTCGCTACGCGGAGTTGCGTATACGGTCGCGCTGCGCGCTCCCGGAGCTTCGCGGGGTTGTGCATGGGGTCGCGCTTTGCGCTCCCTTGTTTACGGTCGCGCTGCGCGCTCCCGGGGGCTTCGCGGGGTGTGCATGGGGTCGCGCTTTGCGGTCCCTTGGTAACGATCGCGCTGCGCGCTCCCGGGAGCTTCGCGGGATGAGCATGAGGTCGCGCTTCGCGCTCCCTTGGCTTCGCCCATGAAATCTAATATCGTCCCTGAGTTTTATAGAAACGTAGGTTACACAAGCGGCTGTGTTAAGGTTAGATATATTAAATTTGTAAAAC
>NW_007378593.1:0-19862 GCF_000475195.1 Diaphorina citri | reverse complement strand
TTTTTTTAAAGTCCGAAGCAACATTGACTTTGGTTGATATCTGGATGAGTGATAGAATAGAAAGTAAATAAAAAGTCCCAAAATGAAGAAAGAAGAAAAAAAAAAGTTCGCTGTGATATTTGAACTTGAGCCCTCTTACTTTGGAATGGTACCTATGTCGAGCGCCGATAGCTTTCAGATTAAATCCGGATTAATGCAAGGTGGAGTATTATCACCGCTCCTATTTATCCTAGTGATGGACCAAATACAGAAGAAAGTAGAAAATTCTATAGGTAAAGAGAAGATGAACCTGATGTTGTTTGCAGACGACATAGCCTTGTATGGACAAATGAATGAAGTACAACACCAGATTGAAGCTTGGAAGATCAATAACTGATCAGGGTCTAAGATCAATAACTGTCTAAGATCAATAACAAGAACCAGCTGGAAGGACAAAGTCTCCAATGAACAGATCTTGGACCAAACAAATATGAAATCAGTAGAGGACTTGCTAAGAATCAAACGTCTTAGATGGGCAGGACACTTGAGTCGCATGACGGAAGAGAAAATCCCGCAGCAGATAGCCTTCTCACAACTCCAGAGGGGAAAGCGGCCACAACTCAAACCTAAAAAACGCTGGTCGGATGTGCTAAGGGAGGACCTCAAAACATGTCGAATAAATGAAAAGAAATGGAGGGAAAAAGCGGCAGACAGAGACGGGTGGAGAGAAATGATTCACAGTGAAGCAGAGCGGACAAGAAATGAGAATATTGAAAAGGCGAAAAAGAAGAGAGAAGAAAGACACCAGGTAGAGGAAACATTTGATTGGAAATGCCCGGTTTGCGACTTCACAAAGAGCGGAAGAACTGGACAACAGTATGTCCAGTCACACATTACACAGGCCCACCAACAACAACGCCTACAAGTAAGCCAGCCCAACACCGCTCAACTCTGTGAAATCTGCGGATTTCAGACCAACACGAAATCCGGTATGACGAGCCACAAGCGTTACAAACACTCAGACGCCTTTATTTGAAAGGTAATTGTTTGCCATTTAGTGTTTGACCTCTGAATAAAATTTCGGGTAAATGGGCGCTGTGGCTAGATCGAATGAAACTCAGTCTAGAAAATCCAATTTTCGACCACATTTTCCATAATCTGAAGCCGTTCATCTGCCAAAACGGTAAATGATGTCTTCCAGGTGCTCCATTTTTTTTTTATTTTTTTTTTTATTTTTTATCACCATAAACACTAATGATTTTACACATATCCCGAAAGAAAATCATCCAAAGGACCAAAAAGGTGTCAAATCACACGATTGTGGAGGGAAATTGAGCAAAATCATGTGCAAACAAAAAATTAAACCAAATACTTCGCTTCGTTCGAGCTATCCAAGGGGCCCGTATGTCCGAACTTGGTATTCAAACACTTAATGGCATACTTTTAGCTTTCCAATAAACAAAAACAAAACATCATGACCATACCTCAAATAGTATGTCTTTTATAGCAGTTTAAAAAACAAACCTCTAAAAAAACACCCTATACTCCCCATATAATAAGGGATCGCTCAAAATGTTCAAAAATCGAACCTTTTTTTTTTTAATTTCTAAGTCCCGAGCCTGAGCCATCTACGGCGGCCGATTTTTGGTAGAAAATTTTCTATCTTGAATACTCCCCGTGTCAAGGAATCGTATAAAGTATCAAAAAATTGGATTTTTTTTTTTTAAAGTCCGAAGCAACATTGACTTTGGTTGATATCTGGATGAGTGATAGAATAGAAAGTAAATAAAAAGTCCCAAAATTAATTTCTAAGTCCCGAGCCTGAGCCATCTACGGCGGCCGATTTTTGGTAGAAAATTTTCTATCTTGAATACTCCCCGCACATACAGGCTGCATACAGGACTGGAAATAAGGGCGCCAGTGGCGATTCTTATGCCCGAGTTATGAATGGCATTTAGTCTCTTTAATATATATTCCTTAGCAGAACTATAAACAATACAACCATAGTCGAAAATGGGCAAAATATATGATTTGTAAAAAGTGAGGAGTACCGCACGACGCACTCCATAGTTTTTGTTGCACACCATTTTGAGTGCGTTTAGAGCCGCCGCAGCGCGAGTTTTGACATAGTCAACATGGAGAGACCAATTCATTTTTGAATCCCAAATAAGACCTAGGAATTTGGAACTGTTGGCAAATTTCAATTCTATGCCATTGTAGTACAACTTTGGAAAGGTAGGATTACGGGCTCTTGAAAAGAGGAGACAAACAGATTTTTGTGGGTCAGTAGAGAAAATAAGACCATTATTATTGGACCATTTAAGAATCTCATCTAGTGTGAGATAAATTTTGATGTGTGTCATAATCTGTAATATTTTCGGACTGGTTTGAGACTTCAGCCAGTCCGATTACACCATTCGAAGATTCTTTCTCCATTGGGATTTGATTTTGAATCCACAAATAAATTTGTTCTCGTTTTGTATCAGATTTGTCTTCTAATTGTTATAGAAATGGCGACGAGAATAAAAGATCATTTTCAATTTCACACTTCTTATTGATGAATATACCAAAATTATACTTGTAATTATTATACAATCATAACAATTTTTTCCATTATTACATTTGTTTTTGTTTCAGGTAGATATAATTTGAGTTATATCTTTTGAACTAACCTTATTGATGAATATACCAAAATTATACTTGTAACTAGCTGGATTCCGTCGCTTCGCTCCGGAATCCCGCTAGTTCATCCCGAGGCATGGCCAAACTTCTGGAAAAGGCATGGCCGAACTTGTATTTATCACAATCATAACAATTTTTTCCATTATTACATTTGTTTTTGTTTCAGGTAGATATAATTTGAGTTATATCTTTTGAACTAAATCGAAAATGCCTACTATATTTCTCAAGATACTAAGATCAAAGAAATTACTATCAGAATGGATAAGGATTGGTCTGGCTAAAGAAAGTATTAAATTGAAAAGAGAAAATGCCATGAAAAACATAACTACTACAAGGAAACTAATGTTTGATAGATATTTATTTGTAAGCAATGTTAGCATATCTGTGATTTTATCAGCAACAGGTGAGTCCACCACCCCCAACAACTTAGTTTTTGAAAGGATGAATTTAAAGGAACTGCTGTATTATTAAAACCAGAGTTAACAAAAATCAAAAGACACTACATCTACTTATTACCGAATTTGATTAATAATATGCCTTTAGAATTAACTAACTTACCTTTTAAAACTGCACGTAAAAAATCCACTCAAATTGCTCCGAATCTGTTGGAGTTTTCGAAAAAAAAAAAAAAAAAATCTCTTTGATTTTTGCAAAGAATTTTTCGGCAATATTGAAATTCGCGAACAAGTTCGCAAAAACCGCGAACTTGGTACCAACTTTGGAATTGCAAAAGAGAACCCCAATTTTTTATTGCATATTACTATTCTACGTAAAATTTCATGTACAATCGACTATTCATTCATTTTTTTGCGATTCGCGTATTTCGCGAAATATCGCGAACATTCAACTAACTGAAATCTACCTGTGTGACACTGTGACATATCATTTAACAATATATTTATCCTTCATGAATCATGTGGTAACATCAGATTTTGGATTGAGACAATTTTTCGCGAATACGCGAAATTTCAATAACTTTGTCTTATCCTTCATGAATCATGTGGTAACATCAGATTTTGGATTGAGACAATTTTTCGCGAATACGCGAAATTTCAATAACTTTGTCGATTCGCGAACTTTGCAAATTTCGCGAATTCGTGAAAAATGGTCTCAATCCAAAATCTGATGTTACCACATGATTTAGGAAGGAAAAACATTGTGAAATGATTTGTCACACAGTTCATTTCAATCACTTTGTAGATTTGCGAACTTTGCAAATTTCGCGAATTCGCGTAAAATGGTCTCAATCCAAAATCTGATTTTACCCCATTTTTTATGAAGTAAAACATTCTGAAATGATATGTCACACAGGTATACATTTCAATAAGTTGAATGTTCGCGATATTTCGCAAAATTCGCGATTTGAAATTCCAAAGTTGGTACCAAGTTCGCGAATTTCAATATTGCCAAAAAATTCTTTCCAAAAATCAAAGAGATACGTTTTTTTTTCTTTGAAAACTCCAATAGATTTGTAGCAATTTGAGTGGGTCATACATTGGTGGAAACCCTGTATAGACTCGTATACTAAATTTCAGGTTTCTATATTTATCGATTTATCCATACCAAAATTAAGGTGGGGTGTCTGAAATACATTGGAGGTACTAGCTAAACTAATAAATCTAATAAAGAAACAAGGGTATTTTTACTTTCCTTATCCTATAGGAAGAAAAGTAATGTAATCGGGTCAAATTTCGATGGTCAGTTTTTAGTGTCAAAACATGTTTTGAGGTCCCTAAATCCAAAGTTTCAGCCATTGGTCCGTGTGTGTGTCTGTCTGTAAACAAAATATCTCGAGAACGGTAAGAGCTAGAGACTTGAAAGGGCCGGGACTGATGGTAGGGATGAACGGGCTTGGTCGTGCGATGGGCAGGAAAATAAGTGTTGGACAGACAGAGGTTCACCACAGCTGCAGGATGGACGGGGAGTTTTATTGAACAGGAACTCATGTGTGAGGCGAGTGTGACCTATCCGCAAGCGTGTGATGACAATCTCTTCATAACGCGAGTCTCTATTGCTAGAAACCCATTCTTCAATTTTAGGTTTTATGTTTTTAAGTTTATCGTTAGTAATATTGTTCCAGGAGGTTTGCCAATTCTTGATAATAATAGTGCTTATTATGGGTCTAAAATCATCAGATGTACATTTTCTCTCTTTATTTTAGGTTTTATGTTTTTAAGTTTATTGTTAGTAATATTGTTCCAGGAGGTTTGCCAATTCTTGATAATAATAGTGCTTATTATGGGTCTAAAATCATCAGATGTACATTTTCTCTCCAGGAGGTTTGCCAATTCTTGATTTGATAATAATAGTGCTTATTATGGGTCTAAAATCATCAGATGTACATTTTCTCAAGGTTATATTATAATTAGGATTTCTTGCAGCATTGTCTACAGATTCATTTCCTTTTATTCCACAATGTGAAGGGCACCATAGGAAAGACAAATTTTTACCACAAGACTTCAGATCCAACCAATAAGAGTAGATCTTAGGGACAAGGGAGTTATTACTATATAGGTTTGATATAGCTTGAAGAGCACTCATGGAATCTGAAATAAGGATAAATTTATTATGAGGAATAAATTTGAGGTTCTTAATACAAAGCAAAATGGCCATGAGTTCAGCAGAAAACACAGAATTAACCTTGTTCAGATTGAATGAATGTACTTGCTTGTCAATAGAGTAGGCGCAACTAGTGGAATTTGCCGTTTTAGAACCATCGGAAAAACAAACAACCGAGTCGGAATACTTGCTATTCATAAGGTCAAGGAAATTTTTTTGGAAAACCAAAGGAGAAATATTGGACTTATTGTCACAATGTAAGCTAAAGTCCATAGCTGTCAAATGTGACAAGGATACGACACGAAACTTTTGGTTAAGATAGGTGCTGCGGTTGGCGGCATTTTACCGCTTTTTGGCGGTTTCCCGTGTAATTTAATAATATCTCGGGAACGGTATAAGCTAGAGACTTGAAATTTGGTATGTAGTCACAAATATGACAAGGATGCAACACAAAATATTTGTTTGAGATGGTTGCTGCGCTTGGCGGTATTTTGACTGCTTTTGGACAGATTTCGACCGATTTTGGCGGTTTTCAGCAATAGCGACAAAACGATTAGAGATATTGTAAAAGTTAGGGTAGAAGAACACTCAAATAAGCATCATTCAATAGGATAAGGAAAGTCGTGTTATGTTCACACCAGAATTTTTTATTTTTCAGGAATAAAATTTTACAAATATACAGCTTTTGGAGCAGATTGATTTTTTGTTTTCCAAATCCGAGAAAAAATCTAAACACCCTATCAACTTTTTTGTTGCCATGGCAGTTCCTAGATGTATCTATGGAAACAAAATTTGCGTTCGCGACAGGGGGGGAGGGGGGCTTAATGAACACATCACTGTATAATGCAAAGATTGCAAAGCATCAATGAAATTGAAATAGCATATCCCCATGAAAAGAATAATCGAAACTTGGGCTTGTAATATGTCACTTTCATGATTCAGCTCGAAATTCGGATTCGAAATTGATATTTTAAATTCCAGCCCTGACTATCAAAAATAGCCTTGGTTCCAGAATTTGAAATGTCTCGCCTGGTCCGGAATTTCGTTGTAGGTATGATATCCTCACATGAATCAAATCCTAATTAATTTATTGGATTTTAGGTGACATTCTGGAACAATATTATCAGAATCATATCAACACGGAACGTCCCAAGTCCCCTACACAAGAACCATCATGGAATGCAATCCGCACATTTCACATGTCCTTGTCTGGAGCCAGTGTAGGAATCCTTTGTCATCATGGGTACCGTCTCCTAGATAAACTCTATCCTGGTCGAGCCTTGTCTACTGTCTTCAAAAAAGTTCTGTTTGACCAGATCTTCATTTCTCCGGTTCTAATCTCGGTATTCTTTGTTACTCTGGGCATTATGGAAAACTCTTCTTCTATGGACATCTACAATGAGATCTATGACAAGGGCCGTCGTCTCTATATGGCCGAGTGGGTCGTGTGGCCACCTGCCCAGGTTATTAATTTCTATTTCCTCAGCACCAAGTATAGGGTGCTGTATGATAATACAATATCATTAGGATACGATGTGTATACGTCATATGTGAAACATGATCATAGCTGACAGTTGATGTATGAGAGGCTAACCTCAGATCGAGAACATGAAACAAGCAATATTCAAGATATTTAGTAGGACAGTTGTTACGCTATAACTCGCGATTGCCTGGTCCGATTCTGATGAAAATAAATTTGAAATTTGAGTTCCTTGAATCAAGACACGTCGATCCTTGAATTTTGGTGTTCCAGTTCCAATTTTGGTAGAAACTTTGATCAAGCCAATAGATAAATTACCGCATTTATGACCCTATTATACCCATATGTGTTCTTTCTATAAAAATAATTTTGTCAAAAAATCCCAATTCTTGGTAAAATGGTAAATCTATTGCTTGAAGAAAGGTCAACCATTCTTTAAATTTTTTGAGAGATTGTAAACAAAACCTGTCTTTTTTTTACATTTTTTTACGTACGACTTTTTTACGTAGGTACGTATAGGTTCCTTCTTTCCTATGTATTTCGATAGATGTGAATAATTGCATTCATACGTATACATTCGTCTCAGCTTGACAAAAGAGTTTGAGTGAGGTCTACAGTTCACAGAACTACTATATTGTATTATCTTTTGGGGAAAGAAAAAATACAATGTAAAAATTTGTTTATTTTACTTCTGAATTTTATTATTTTAGAAAATAAAGTGCACTAATACTGTTATACATTATACCCAGCATTCTTTTTGTCACCTGTCACCTCAGTTCTTATGATAGCCTCCAAGATAAGAGAGGAAAGTGTGATGCTCATATTGGTTCGGCGCGACGTGCAGCTACCTATTGCACAAAATGCCAGTTTAGAAAATTCTCTGCATCTCACAAAGGCTCCGATGGTCTTTTTGCTTCCGTATTACCTATATGTAGGTATATCGAAGATACCTACCTACCTTTGTGGATGATTTTTTTTTTTTTTTTTTTTTTTTTGTTAACTCTAATTTCAAAATTTCTTAAAATTAACCATAGATTCAAAAATTAGCGATAAATCTTAAACTCTGACGTAACGGCGTACGCTTCCGTATACAACGACGTCAATAACTTGTCCCAAAGCTGGTAGGCTTGCAGTTGCAGGCAACACAATCAACACATTAAGTCAACATGCGCGCCTGCGTTTCTGCGCAATAATTAATGTGTTTGTGCGTAAGTAACGTTTATGTGCATTTCTTAAACTCTGACGTCACAACTCTGAAATTTTTTATTACGGCAAATAAAAACACCCACAAAAACACAAAAGTGACAAAAAGGCCAAGTTCCTATCCAAAAATGTCGGCCTATGAAAGTGGTGATATCGAAAAATTAAGGCCAAGTCTGCATTTCCAGTTTTTCGTGCCTGCTGAAAATGCTGAATCTTAATTCCTTCAACCTTCTCTCAATTTCAACTTGGCTATGTTTTTTCTTCAGGTTTAATTATTTATTTATTTGAGTAGAAAACATAGCCAAGTTAAAATTGTGGTTGTGGTTTTTTTTTCTCAGTTTTTCGCTTATAACACCTAAATTGTGCGTCCTACGAGATTTAACGTGTGAAAGAATAGGTGGTTGAACAATACACATGCAATCAAATTCTTAAAAAAAAAATAAAAAAAAAAAAAAAATAAAAAATAAGGAAAACCCCATTCCAAATTTAAAAAAATAAAATATTAGGTACATCCTGATTCAAATATTGGATTCCATTGGAAAAATACTGATAACATGGCTATCATCTGTGGAATACAAGAGTATTTTTTCCGACAAATTTGTCGGCCGTTTTCGGCCTTGTTTTCTTGTTTCATCTAAATGTTTAAAACATGGGTATAACACCGTATTGACGGATTTTTACATGTGTAATACAGCTCAGGTGTGAAAGTTTACATCACCTATACATCGCTAATACAAGAATTTGTGCTGTCTGGGTAGGCGTTAATGCTATTTTTCGGCAAATTAAATACTAATAGTCTAATGTCTAAGATAGAAGAATTTAACAATGGCTTGCCTTGCAATAATTAAAACAAGCGATATTTTTTCATAGGATCGTTCAATATGGTGGGGGGAAGTGTCATACTAATCTCGAGACCTCGAGAGTTGAGAGAACTTATGGCGGCGGAAAAACCGCCAGAAAACGGCCGAAATTTCGCACTTTTATCAGTTTTTCGCTTAAAACTCCTAAACCATGCGTCCTACGCAATTTTTTATGGGAATCAAAATTAAAGTACACAAAATTTCCTACATGATGGTGTCATGAAGGAACTTTTGTGTACTTTAATTTCGATTCCCATGAAAAATTGCGTAGGACGCATGGTTTAGGAGTTATAAGCGAAAAACTGATAAAGGTGCAAAATTTCGGCCGCCAAAAGTTCTCCCCTCAACTCTCGAGGTCTCGATTTTAGTATGACACTTCCCCCACCATATCACTGATATCACGATCCTGTGAAAAAATATTGCTTGTTTTAATTATTGCAAGGTAAGCCATTGTTAAATTCCTCTATCTATTAGACATTATAGACTATTAGTATTCAATTTTGCCGAAAAATAGCATTAACGCCTAAGGTACCCTTCATGTACCTATTTTATTCTTCCTTTTATGCGCCTACCACAGGGAGCTTAAAATTCAGAAATGACGTCATGACTTCCTGATCGGCCTGGGCTGCTTAGGCCGGGCCAGGTTCACACAAGCGTCTCAACACAACGTTTGGTTTAGTTTAGTGATTAAAAACATAATTAAATGTTGTATTTTATTTAACATTTAACCCAAGAACCGAAAATTCGAGAGTGGGGATAAAAATCTCGTAGTGGGGATAATCAGCTGATATCTTTCCTCGTCATTTATAAAATAAGGAAAGTAATAGGTAAATAACATCGAATCACCATCATCTAGGTAGGTACTTTTATAAAATAATGAAAGTATATAGGTAAATAACATATTCATCATCTATGTAGGTACTTCGCCTTTTCCCATGTTGGCGTTTTTAGTCGGTCCATCTATCTACAATTCTACACCATTGGTGTTTTTTCGTCAGGATGAACCAACTTGGTTTTGGCGAGTTTATTTTTACGGAGTGCGGCTGCGGATGCCCTTTCTATCTACACCATTGGTGTTTTTTCGTCAGGATGAACCAACTTGGTTTTGGCGAGTTTATTTTTACTAGTCGGTCCATATATCTATCTACATTCTACACCATTGGTGTTTTTTCGTCAGGATGAACCAACTTGGTTTTGGCGAGTTTATTTTTACGGAGTGCGGCTGCGGTGCCCTTCCGCTACTCCAACCACGTCAAGACAATAATATGAAAAGCAACCCAATATAATTCTGGTTGAAAAAAACAAAAGAATAGGAATGGCATGAGAAAAACACGAGAGGGCGTGTGTGTAGATTTTTTTTCAGTGTCGGAGCGCCACAAAAAAAAAAATGTAAAATTTAAATTTGCACGGAATTGTCATTGAAGTATTTGAAGTTGAGAAACGTCCAGCGTGGATACACCGTTAAGGTCGAAGGACAGTTCACGAACAGCTGACTAACCAAATTGTTTAGTCACCTGACTTTACTCTTCTCTCATTGGTGGAAAATTATTGAAATCTTCGTTTACATTTTGCAGTCCCGGTCTGTATTAATTTTCAATTTCAGTGGATTGTGGCATTGTGGATTCAAGTGATGCTGTGATGCTGATTTCAGCAATTCGGTGTTCGGTGGCACTAGCACTAGGCACTACTAGTGTTGGGAATAATCTATTATTTCACATAATCGATTATCAATAATCGATTATAAAAAATAATCGATTAATCGATTAATAATCGATTATTCTAATACGTGGAAAAGTAGGGATGTAAATGAGTTGCAAATATATCGATAAATCGATATATCGGCCCCTCAAATATATCGATATCGATATATCGGGGGAAATACAAAATAACAAAAGGTTATCACCGCGCAAAATATGGATTAGAGAAAGTTTTCGAAATATGGAAAAGAGGAAAAAGAAGAAAATCATATTAAGAGAGAAATTTCAAAACAGTAGAATGATGGAAGGTACAGAAGGGAATTGGAGGGAGAAATTGGAAGATGGGAAAGAAATATTTAAATAAAGGAAGGGAGAATTCAGAGGATAGAGGGAAAAAAGCCAAGGGGGGGGGGCACAAAAAAGTTCAAGACGAAAGAATTAGAATAGATCAGTTGCGCTTACTTGGGTGATGTTTCAAAGTCATAGAGCAGGAAAAATGAGGACCAACGGAATTTTTTTCTTATACGACTTCTAGATCCCGAGATAAATCGATTTAAAAAAATACCGGTAAATCGTGAACTTTGACGTCACGGCATACGCTCATCAATTAATAATTAATCACTGTTCTGACTGTTCTTGCTTCTTGTTAACTTTTTGCTAACCATCATGTAGGTAATAACAATAATTATTTTTCTAATGAAGGGCTGTATTGTATACTACATACTTGCATACAGATTTTTTAGTTGTGTTCTGGAGATTCAGGTAGGTACTTAAAAAAATTTATTTGCATTCAAGGGACCTACATAATTATGTTTGTGTGATGTGTTTTAATCTACTCAATCTCAACCCCTTTATGTTGCAGGAATTATGGCCATCTTATTCAATGGTATTGTCATGTCACACTATACACATTACAATCTCTCCACTGTCACTCAGATTACAATGCAGCAGACCATGAGAACATTATCTTTCATAGCTGAGACCTGTGTCTTTGCCTATCTAGGTAAGAATATAAGGTAAAACACCTACTCACCGTCTTCGTACCGAAAATCGGCATTTTTTTATTTAAGCGCCAAAAATAAGGAAACGTGCCATTTTTACTTGCCACCCTGAAAACTGTTTTAAATTCGGAAAAACACTAAAACAGGTATTTCTTTACTTTTAAGGAGAATCTATTTCTTGCCACCCTGAAAACTGTTTTAAATTCGGAAAAACACTAAAACAGGTATTTCTTTACTTTTAAGGAGAATCTATTTCTTGCCACCCTGAAAACTGTTTTAAATTCGGAAAAACACTAAAACAGGTATTTCTTTACTTTTAAGGAGAATCTATTTATCTATAGGGGATCTCACTTTTTCAGCTGTACCTATCAGGGGTAGCTACAGGAGGGTCAACTTTAAAATCTTAAATAAATGAGAACTCCCTACTTGTGATGCATAATGTTAAAGGTCTTGAAGAATGTAGTGATTTGGTACAAGTTTGAGTCATATTGATTAGTGATTTGTGCTTCAAATATGTCCCACTTATGGTTCATAGGTATTGAAATGTAGACTCACAAATGAAATTTAGACTTTTGGCCCTAATGGCCTCTGGGGGGTGAAGTCCATTTCAGCTGGAGCCAGGTTCAGTTCTCAGGGGAGCCAACTTCAAAATCTCAAGTAGGAACCTCCTAAGTGTGATACAACCATGTTAAACAGCATTAAAAAAAAAAAAATGAAATTCTTAGGTACCTACATACATGTTTGAGCTAGATTTAATCACAAATGCCAGAGTTGTGGCCTATTCAAATTTTCATTTTTTGATGTTCTTCCATCAATAAGGGGGGGGGGGGGAGAAAAAAAAAATGGAAAATTCATTTATCGATATATATCGGTTTTCGATATATCGCAACATCCCTATTCGGTGGCACTAGCACTAGTTCAGTAATCAATAATCAATTAATAATTAATCACTGTTCTGACTGTTCTTGCTTCTTGTTAACTTTTTGCTAACCATCATGTAGGTAATAACAATAATTATTTTTCTAATATTAGATAGGTACCTACACTATTTTTCAACACATCTGTCAGTCAACTCTTTGAATAACATCATGACATTTCATTTTAAATCAGTTCTTTTTTATATGACAATACTATATTATGCATCAAGGACTACGTGTGAAAGCACCAGTGTTGTTAACAACTCACACCCTGTTCAAAGTTTGGATAAGATTTCCAACATAATCAGCTCTACATTGAAATCTGACAGTATATCCAACACACCTATCCTTACATCATCTACTAAGAAAGAATTACTGGAACAACTTCCTGACATAGCTAATAATGTTACCTTGGCTCCTATAGTAGTCATATTACCCAATTCAACAACAGAAAATGGCAATGTGTCATCAACATCAGCTCCTGAGCCCGTATTACCAGAAAAAGGATCGGCAGAGGAAGAGCGGAACAGTTCCATTGCAATATTCTTTGTGCTTTGTGTTCTAGCTCTTGGCATTCTACTCATTCACTTTATGCTTCAGTTTCATTTCCAATATTTACCCGAAAGTATTGCCATTGTATTCCTTGGAGCACTCATTGGAATGATTATCAACCTCATGTCAAATAAAAACATTGCAAACTGGCACAAAGAAGAAACCTTCTCCCCAACTGCATTCTTTCTAGTGCTTTTACCTCCAATAATATTTGAATCTGGGTATAATTTACACAAAGGAAATTTCTTTCAAAACATTGGCTCTATCTTGGTGTTTGCAATTATTGGCACCACAATTTCAGCGTTTGTTATTGGTGCAGGTGTTTACATTCTTGGTTTAGCAGATGTCGCTTACAAATTGAGTTTTGTAGAAAGTTTTGCTTTTGGTTCACTCATATCTGCTGTTGACCCAGTGGCCACAGTAGCAATATTTCATGCTCTAGATGTTGATCCAGTACTCAATATGTTGGTTTTTGGTGAAAGTATTCTAAATGATGCCATAGCTATTGTGTTGACTACTTCTATACTTGGTTCTGACAATCCCAACATGACAACCTGGGAAGCTGTACTCACAGGATTCAATCATTTCTGTCTTATGTTTTTTGCCTCTGCGGGAATTGGTGTGCTCTTTGCTTTGATCAGTGCATTGTTACTCAAATATGTTGATCTTCGAAAGAATCCATCACTAGAGTTTGGACTCATGTTAGTGTTCACATATGCTCCATATGCATTAGCAGAGGGCATACATCTTTCAGGTAAGTTAGTGTTCACATAATTATGTATTAGCAGAGGACATACTTTTTTTTCACTTAACTTAGTGTTCACATAATATGCTCCATATATGAATTTACAGAGGGTATAAGTACTAAGCTAGAAGAAGGGCTGTATTGTATACTACATACTTGCATACAGATTTTTTAGTTGTGTTCTGGAGATTCAGGTAGGTACTTAAAAAATTTTCACTTCATTTTTGACTGTTTGCGGATTTCGCGAACACCGCGAACAGTCAAAAATGGAGTGAATTGAAAAAATAATATCACCACAAGATTTAGAAGTAAAAAGTAGCATGATTTGACATGTCACACACGTATCTTTGGAAAACATGTAGGATTCGCGGATTTCGCGAACACCGCGCAAATCGCAAACAGCGAAATATTGGACCAAATCGAAAAAATAATGAGACCATAAGATTTGGGAGCAAAAAACACTCAGATTTGATAGGTCACACCTGTACTTTATAAGCACTTTTGTAATTCGCGTTTTTTGCGAATTCCGCGAAAACCGCGAATTGCAAAAATTCGAGTGAGTAGTCAATTATACTTCAAATTTAACGTAGAAAACGAATATTGGGCCGATTTAAAAGCAGCACTTCTCAATTCATATAGCGACAAGAGAGATGCGTACACCTTAACAATAGAACTTTGCAATCTAAAACAAAATTTCAGGACTTCGCGAAATTTTTCGCGAATCGCGATATTGCCAAAATGTCCGCTTTAAAAATCAGAAAGTTACAGGTTTTTTGTTTTTCGAAATTTTGAACAGACTCCGAGAAAATCAATTAAAGCATAAATTCTGGGACACCCTGTATATGTATTTTTTATCCTGTTTTTCGAAATTTTGAACAGACTCCGAGAAAATCAATTAAAGCATAAATTCTGGGACACCCTGTATATGTATTTTTTATCCTTTAAATCACTACATGGAGTTATACAACGAAACCAGACCAAATCACTAAGCAGCCCAAGACACATGTTTCGTCCTTATTTGGACTCATCAGTTGGACATAGCTGGGGATTGAACCCAAGACCCTTGGATTAGGAAACAGAGACCTTACAAGCAAGCCACCAAGACTTGGTAATGTGATATGGTTTCGTTGTATTATTTAAACCCGATACTCAAAGAGGTTTTTACACCATTACATCAAGTACTTAGAAATCCCACCAGAGTGCAGCGTATATATCGTCTTCACTCTATAGGTAACTGAATGTGACTAGCTTATAAATCGTCCAGCTTACACACAGCAGGATTCCGGGATATAGTTTGAATGCTTGGAAAGCCAACAAAAATATTGAAAGTTTTTTTATGATTTGTAGGATTGTAACAATATGTATTTTTTTTCTTTAAATCACTACATGACTTATACAACGAAACCAGACCAAATCACACTAGTTCTAGTTCAGTAATCAATAATCAATTAATAATTATATAATTAATCACTGTTCTGACTGTTCTTGCTTCTTGTTAACTTTTTGCTAACCATCATGTAGGTAATAACAATAATTATTTTTCTAATTCTTTAAATCACTACATGACTTATACAACGAAACCAGACCAAATCACTAAGCAGCCCGATCCCCGGCTAGGTCCAACTGATGAGTCCGAATAAGAACGAAACACGTGTCTTGGGCTGCCTAGTGATTTGGTCTGATTTCGTTGTATAACACTGATGTAGTGATTTAAAAATGAATATAGGTTTAGCTAGTGATTCGTTGTCGACGAAAATCCGTCGATAACGGCAGCAGAAATAAACGTTTCGGTCCGTTGTCGACGATGAGGTCTGTAGTCGACGAATGGTTATATTGAGACGGCTTGTCGACGTGAAAGAAAATTACGTTCACGGTGGTTCTCGACGACGAATTTTTTATCAGTGGTGCGGACCGGAGGGTGATTGTTTCTAACGGAAGACAATATTATAAGATTAAGTAAAGGGTTTTCCAATAAGAAAGCCCTGATTGTTAATGAAAAAGAGGTTGTTGGGAGTAGGTATCAAAATGGAACGTTTTTTTAATTGAAAGAATACACATTGCCATTATGAATGCAATTCAACATCAGCCATATGCCACCCTGTGCTTGTCTGCAGGAGTCATTCTTTGGACCCAATTTTTACAAAAACAATAATAATAATAACAATAATAAAAAAGTATTGAAAGTTTTTTATGAACTGTAGGATTGTAACACTATATATGTTTATATATATATATATATTTTTTCCTTTAAATCACTACATGACTTATACAACAAAACCAGACCAAATCACAAAAGCCTGATTCACACTATATGTAGTGCCAGTCAAGGTCCAGTCACGGTCCGGTATCGGTCCGATCAAATGATTGTTGAAGGCAAGTAAATGCGAGTGTACACACTAGACGTTCTAGTCAAGGTACGGTAACGGTCAGCTCACAGTCAAAATTTGGAACATTCTCGCGACGAATCTTTTTGATCGGACCGAAACTGGACCGTGACCGGAGCGAGACTGGCACTGTAGTGTGAATAGGCAGCGATCAAGCAACGATCAACATTCCTTCGTTCAGACCAACTAGAAATGAAAGAAAAATGACCGAAGCATGACCGAAGCATGAACGTTGCTTGAACGATAGTGTGAATACTCAATCTTTTGATCGGACCGTTACCGGACCGTGACTGGACCTTGACTGGCACTACATATAGTGTGAATCAGGCTTTTGTGATTTGGTCTGGTTTTGTTGTATAAGTCATGTAGTGATTTAAAGGAAAATATATATATATATATATAAACATATATAGTGTTACAATCCTACAGTTCATAAAAAACTTTCAATACTTTTTTATTATTGTTATTATTATTATTGTTTTTTTTTTGTGTGTTATTTATTATTAAGGTATAATAATTTTTATTAGGTAAGCATTGAATCATAACTTTCAGCACGTACTTATAGCAAGACTCTGGTTTTTCTAATTACAGGTTTAGCTATATTCAGCTTTCGTCATCGTGTTGAACCAGCCCTGGTTATATGGAGTTTAATTCTATGTCTGGTAGGCCGTGCCTGCAATATATTCCCACTAGCTATTCTAGTCAATCGATTCCGAGAACATCAAATCACGCGACGCATGATGTTCATTATGTGGTTCAGTGGTGAGTAACAAAGTTCCTAGTAAGCTTTAAGTCGCGGGTTCAATTATCGCTCGGGGCGGATTTTATCAAACAGATAAAGTTCATATTCGGAACGACTGGCTTTCTTTCTGACGTTAACAGTTACATTTCTCTCTATGAAATCTAATTAGATTATTGTTATTGTCAGGTCTGCGAGGTGCTATCTCCTATGCACTCTCATTACACTTGGAGTTTTCCGATGAGACACGTCACGTGATTATCACCTCCACTCTCATCATAGTGCTAGTCACTACTCTTGTGTTTGGTGGCTCCACTATGCCACTCATGAAAATATTGCAGACTTCTTCTAATCAGAAGATTGGTCGCCGTAGACGAGGAAGGAAAGGCAAGACTGCAATTTCGCTGAGTAAAACAAAGGAGTGGGTAAGTCAATTGATTACTTACTCAAGCACCTACATAATATATTATTAGATTTAGATCTTTAAATATTTAAATATACCTAGTCTACAAATCTGTAATAAAATCTCGTAAACCACTTACCAACCAATCATTTTCAAATATTGAAATCCCAGCCAAAAACAGAGATGGTGGTAAAAAGCCTTCCTTATAAGATGCTTTTCTGTTAAAATGTCCCATTTAGCTGAGGCTGAAAAGTCTCATTATGAGAAAAATTGCCCGCCATTTTTAACTTGTTGTACCTCGTAATACTTCACACACATAAAGCAAGTAAAGAACAATGAAGGAATAGTGTTGAAGAGAGAAGGTGAGATCAAAGGAAGATGGAAAGTGTATTTTGAGACCCTAGTGTATTTTGAGACCCTGTATTTTGAAGAGAACCCGAGAATGCCAACCGAGTACAGTGAACCAAATCAGGGAATAGTACGAGACATAGAGAGAGAAGAGATTATAGGAGCGTTGAGAACAATGAAGAATGGGAAAGCAACAGGACCAGACGAGATACCAGTGAGACATTTAATTTAATTAATTAATATGTTAAGGCGGTCTCTTCCTGATCCCTTGTGTGCCGCGTCCATTTTAATTTAGGACTATTGCACTGCCTTTAAACATGGTTATTGGCTCTCCCCCATTTCAAACACTCCTGATCCTCTTGCGAAGCTCAGGAGTGGTTTGATTAACAGATAAGGCTAGAGAACAGTGGATGGAAGAACAGTGTGAGAGAATTGAAGAGTTGGAAAAGTATAGTAAAACGGAAGAAATGTACAAAGTAGTGAAGAACCTAACGAAGAAAAAACCGACTGTCATCAACAAACAAGGAATGAAGAAAAAGAATGGAGTAATAACATCAGATGTAGAAGAGAACAAAACAGTCTGGGTGGAGTACATCAAAGAACTATATGATACAGAAGCAAATGAAGAAATGAATGATGTTGACAATGAGAATGAATGTGAACATGATACAATTGGAACAAAGATAGAAATATGGGAAGTTAAGAAAGCAATAAAAGAATTGAAAAATAACAAAGCATTGGGAAGTAATGGTATTCCAGCTGAAGCACTAAAGACACTAGTAATCAGTGCTATATCTAGAATTACAGAATTGATAAATAAAATCTACGACACCGGAATCTGGGCTGAAGATCTTGTAAAGACAATTCACCACAGATGCAATATTCGCTCTGAGACAGCTGTTGGAAAAATACTTAGAAAAAGAAAAATCACTAACCATGGTATTTATAGACCTAGAAAAAGCTTACGATCGAGTGCCACATGAAGAGATTTGGAGATGTTTGAGAGAGAAGGGAACACCTGAGAAGTATGTGAGGATAGTGAGAGACATGTACGAGAGAGCGACAACTAAGATAGGAAGCAGTGTGGGCCTCACAGAACGTATTCCTGTGCAAGTAGGACTGCACCAAGGATCTGCCCTAAGTCCATATCTATTCGATTTGATAATGGATGTCTTAACAGAAAATATAAGAAGACCGGCACCTTGGTGCATGATGTTTGCAGACGATGTCGTTTTGTGCGGAAGTAACCCAGAGTAATGAACAGAGAATTGGAAAGTTGGAGAAGAGCATTAGAAGAAAAAGGACTCAAAATCAACAGGACGAAGACGGTTCACTTGAACTTTGGTACGGATAGAGGAGAGTTGTTACACCTGTATGGACAAGAACTGAATGTCGTTGTCAAATTTAAATATCTGGGATCAACTCTAAACAAAGAGGGAGACTTGGACTGCGAGATAGCACATCGTGTGAATGCGGCATGGATGAACTGGAAGAGAATGTCTGGAGTTTTGTATGATCGGAGAATGAATCTTAGAATGAACAATGAAAGGGAAAATCTACAGAACCGTCGTTAGGCCAGCCATGATGTATGGCTCAGAAACTTGGCCAGTGAAAAAGAATCACGAAAGAAGACTGGAGGTGGCAGAGATGAGTATGTTAAGTTAAGGTGGAGCTGTGGAGTGACGAGACTGGACAGGATAAGAATTAAGAAATGAGATAATATGGAGCAAAATCAAAGTGACGGAAATTTCAAAGAAAATACAAGAAAGAAGGCAGCAGTGTTATGGACATGTTCAGAGAAGAGAGGAGAACTACGTAGGAAAGAAAATTGCGAGACTGGAAGTGGGAGGCAAGCGAGGGAGAGGTAGACCAAAGAAGAAATGGGAAAATTGTATAATTTGGTAGAAAATACAAGAAAGAAGGCTGCAGTGGTACGGACATGTTCATAGACGAGAGGAGAACTAACTACGTAGGAAAGAAAATTGCGAGACTGGAAGTGGGAGGCAAGCGAGGGAGAGGTAGACCAAAGAAGAAATGGGAAAATTGTATAAATGAAGATCTGCGTGAGAAGGGGCTGTCTGGAAATGAGGTGCATAACAGAACGGACTGGAAGAGACTGACGCGAAATGCCGACCCCACTTGAGTGGGATAAGGCAAAGAAGAAGAAGTTAAATAAGTTGATGTGCTTCTATGAATGGGGCTAAAAAGGCCACTCAAAGGTGGTCAAATTGAATCCATACCCGAAGAGGACTGGAACCCATAACTTCTGAACCGTAAGGTGTAGAGAGCTGAAAGTAGCGCCATTAAGTTCCT